>NC_080713.1:3836198-3873698 GCF_019097595.1 Hemibagrus wyckioides
TTATAAACACTGGAGAGTGTGATTATAAATGATTATAAACACCAGAGAGTGTGATTATAAATGATTATAAACACCAGAGAGTGTGATCATAAATGATTATAAACACCAGAGAGTGTGATTATAAATAATTATAAACACTAGAGAGTGTGATTATAAATGATTATAAACACCAGAGAGTGTGATTATAAATGATTATAAACACCAGAGAGTGTGATTATGAATGATTATAAACAGCAGAGAGTGTGATTATAAATGATTATAAACAGCAGAGAGTGTGATTATAAATGATTATAAACACTGGAGGGTGTGATTATAAATGATTATAAACACTGGAGAGTGTGATTATAAATGATTATAAACACCAGAGAGTGTGATTATGAATGATTATAAACAGCAGAGAGTGTGATTATAAATGATTATAAACAGCAGAGAGTGTGATTATAAATGATTATAAACAGCAGAGAGTGTGATTATAAATGATTATAAACACTGGAGGGTGTGATTATAAATGATTATAAACAGCAGAGAGTGTGATTATAAATGATTATAAACACTGGAGGGTGTGATTATAAATGATTATAAACAGCAGAGAGTGTGATTATAAATGATTATAAACACTGGAGGGTGTGATTATAAATGATTATAAACACTGGAGAGTGTGATTATAAATGATTATAAACACCAGAGAGTGTGATTATGAATGATTATATATGATTATAAACAGTGTGATTATGAATAATGTCCTTTCTACAGTCTTTCTTTAAGGCTTTCTGGTTTCTCATCAACATGACATGCTGTGTTTATTTGTCTCAACAACTTTTAAAAGAAAAAGGAAGACCTGTTTATAGCTGCTATAAAGTCAGTAAGAACAGGACCTTCCCTTTCTCACGCTGCTGTTCCACATCATCACACTGACACCGTAACGCCTCGTCTTCCCGAAACGGATTAGGAAACTAAATCAACTAGCGAATGGTTTAACCGACCTGACAGAAAAATGAGCGTTAGCTAAACGCTACCTGAGGAAACCATGGCAACTCGAGATAAGAGTTTTTTGAAGCTTTTTTGGGGCGTTAGGATGATTAACGTACCGTCAGAATCCGCAGAAATCTCTACTGAAATCTCTCAGAGAGCATCTTTATTATTTTTCTGTTCAATGTTCAGGTAGATTTTGAAGCGATAAATCGAATTTCCTTTCCATTTTGGAAAGAAACCCCTTGCTAAACTGCGATGCAAAGAAGATTAGCATGTCAAATGTTTAGCATTTAAGGCTGACGTCGAGTCTCGGTGATTAGCGTTCGGACTACCTTGCTGTAAACATGATGCCGCGCTGATGATAACGCCGATAACGTGTCTAGAGAATCATGTAAACAAGCTTAACTTGTGTTACCCACTGATCAGCGCTCTTTTTAAAATCTTCCCTAAATGTAGACAAATCCTCAAATTACACTGGAGAGGTCAGGTAGATAGAGAGGTATCTTTCTAACTATCTATCTATCTATCTATCTATCTATCTATCTATCTATCTATCTATCTATCTATCTATCTATCTATATGTCTGTCTGTCTGTCTATCCTTCTATCCGCCTGTCCGTCCGTCCATCCGTCTATTCATCTGTCTGTATGTCTATCTATCTATCTATCTATCTATCTATCTATCTATCTATCTATCTATCTATCTATCTATCTGTCTATCCTTCTATCCGTCCGTCCATCCTTCTATTCATCTATCTGTCTGTCTGTCTGTCTATCTCTCTGTCTGTCTGTCTGTCTATCTATCTATCTATCTATCTATCTATCTATCTATCTATCTATCTATCTATCTATCTATCTATCTTCTTTTGATTAGCTATGACTTCTTATCAGCAGAAAAGTAAACATTATCATGCTTTGCATCATGGTTTGTTATTGTTGTCATCAAGCTTGAAGCTTTAATTGTATTTAATCATTTTTCAGAAGGGATTGTTTTAATTTTCTACATTTTTAAAAGTTTTCTAATGTAAACTGAATTATTTCTATAGAGCGGCGCTTCTCATCTGCTGCCTGATAAAAATGACATGCCTGGCTGCACACCGTCCCGGACGCTGATATGCAGCGAAACAACAATTTCTGTTGTAGAAAATAATTGAAATTCAGCAGGAAGATATAAACATTAGGGGAAAACCGTTTGAGTGACCAAATTAATTTGTGGCCATTGAAGAAGAGTTTGCTATCAGAGAGGAAATGAGGCGTGACTCAGCCTTCCCTGCAGCTTCCAGCTCGTTCTGTTTGGACATCAGGTTTAATTCTGCTGGAGGTTTTTGTGGATAAAACCTTCATCATCCATATAATTCTCATAAACTCGCCTGTAAATTTATAACCGCTGTTACACCTCACTGACACTGGAGACTCCTTCTGTAAATAAACCAAAACTTCACCATATCACCATATCGAGTTTTATATATATACATACATATATATATATATATATATATATATATATATATATATATATATATATATATATATATTGCTATGGAAACGATATCATGTTAATATAAAACTGATACAGGAAATTAATTAATACATTAATGTTAATACATTAATTAACAGGCTTCTGGTGTGTGTGTTTGTGTGTTTTAGGAGAAGAGAGGGCATGGAAATGAAAATGTTGCTGCGAGAGCCGAGGGAAGGTTTGGAGGGGACGAGCTCGTGTAAAACGCATCGCTAGAGACCATCTGTATCACACATGCGCAGGATGCTGCAGCAGCACGAATCCTTCAGCTGACTTTCACACACAAGTTTCCTCTTAACTTTGCTAATTAACTCACAAATAACTACTGGCAAGATATGAATATGGAGAGAGAGAGAGAGAGAGAGCAAGACAAAAAGACAGAGAGAGGGAGACAGAAAGACAGTGAGATAGAAAGGCAGGGAGACAGACAGACAGAGAGAGAGAGGGAGAGGGGGAGAGAGAGAGGGGGAGAGAAAGAGAGAGTGAGACAGAAAGGCACAGAGACAGACATAGAGAGAGAGAGAGAGAGAGAGAGAGAGAGAGAGAGAGAGGTGGAAAGACAGAGAGCACGAAACAAAGAGAGAGAGAGAGAGAGAGAGAGAGACAGACAGAGGGAGGGGAGAGAGAGAGAGATGGAAAGACAGAGAGAGACATAGTGAGACAGAGGGAGGGGAGAGAGAGAGAGAGAAGGATAGAAGAACAGAGACAGAGAGAGCGAAACAGAAATACAGAGAGAGAAAGACAGAAAGAGAGAGACAGAAAGACAAAGAGAGAGAGAGAGAGAGAGAGAGAGAGAGAGAGAGAGAGAGAGATGGAAAGACAGAGAGAGACAGAGTGAGACAGAGGGAGGAGAGAGAGAGAGAGAGAGAGAGAGAGAGAGAGAGAGAGAGAGAGAGAGAGAGATGTGATACAGCACTGTAGCTGGGTGAGTTAGGGTGAGTGACATGTTTGAGTCTCAGGTGTTAATAATGTGGGAAAGCTCAGGTTTAAATAATAGCACTTAAAAAACAATTCAACTTTATTTAAATATATTTATAATTTTCTCTAAAGCAAAAAAATTGTCCTTTTTATGCTGCTTGCGGGAGAACGCCTCATTTCCTTTCGTAGTTCTGACACCGGAGACTCCTCCCACACCTCCATACAGTACATATCTCTGTGTGAACGGTCTCCATGCAAATGATGACGATATTAATATGATTAATATGAGCTGTCGTGTTATAGATTAATTAATCAACAGCTTTTGACCAATCAGATTTGAGAATGTGGTATATTGTAATGTATCGCCACTAAGGAAAATGTTGCCACGTCAACCACAATACAACACAAGACCGTGCGTTAATCCCACACTTATCACTGATAAAGTAAAATCCCACTGCTCCGAACGAGCTGCTCGGCGTCTTCTTTCCCAAATCACAGGGATTAAAACGTGTATTTTTACTCTCCTTCGACTGAGCACGCAGAGAATTACGATCACGTCCGCCTGAGCGAGCCGGGTAAAAGCAGCACGCTTCGTTTCAGACAAAAGGGCTTAAGAACGCAAAGAAATGAAAGTCAAACACTTGACTCGAGCATCACGTGTGGGATTAGACAGACACGGTATTTAAAGGGGTGGAGAAAGCGATCAGGTGTTTGACCCTATTAAGGAAATCAGCATGTCTCAGGAATACACTACATTGCCAAAAGTTTTGGGACGTCTGCCTTTACATGCACATGAATGTAATATGGAGTTGTCCCGCCCTTTGCAGCTATAACAGCTTCAACTCTTCTGGGAATTTTTGACCATTCCGCATTTGTGAGGTCAGGCACTGATGTTGGACAAGAAGGTCTGGCTCTCAGTCTCCGCTCTAATTCATCCCAAAGGTGTTCTGTGGGGTTGAGGTCAGGACTCTGTGCAGGACAGTCAAGTTCCTCCACACCAAACTCACTCATCCATGTCTTTATGGACCTTGCTTTGTGCACTGGTGTGCAGTCATGTTGGAACAGGAAGGGTTCATCCCCAAACTGTTCCCACAAAGCATGAAATTGTCCAGTTAAGCATTAAGAGTTCCTTTCACTGGAACTAAGGGGCCGAGCCCAACCCCTGAAAAACAACACCTGATTTCAATGATTTAAAGGGGTGTCCCAAAACTTTTGGCAATATATGAGATGCGTATGAGATGTCCTGAAAAATATTTGAGAAATTGCACAGCTGGGAGTAAAAAAAAAAGGAAAAGAAAATGTTTCCGGAGGAATAATGACCTGCCAATCAGATGTGCCTCAGGAGACCTGCCTGGGGTTTGGTTGTTGATTGACAGATCTGGCATTTGTCCATTCCACCTCAAAGGAAAAGAGCGACGCATCTCTGGGAGGTGAAGTCGACCCTGCACACAGGAAGAACTCCCAAAAAACAGATCCATAACCCTGTCAGCGACACACACAGGCATGCTGAGACAATACGCCGCTCTCGCTTCTGTCCCAGATCTTTCCCTAGACTCTAGCACCTATTAGCGATGCGCACTGCGTCCGGAGGTCTGCAACTCGACATGTCAGAGTTCTGATTGTTTTCGAGCTGGAGAGGGGTCTGAGGTCCCGCGATGGCCCGAGCGCAGGGTTTGTGGAAAAATCCGGCGGGAACCAAAGCGTGGAAAAAAGTTAATAACAGCTATTAAACGTCGCTAAACGAAGGCAACTCTGACGCTGCTCCAGAGCGCAATCAGACACGGGATAAATCCTTCTGACGATTGACTGACCCGTCTGATCGCCGATACGCAAACGTGAGCTGGATACTAACGTGAAGGCGTTCGAAAAGAACCGACAGCTTTATCATTTAGAGAAGGAGTCTCCAGTGTCTGTGATGAAGGATGACTGAGGTACTTAGGTACAGACATCAGTTTAACCATTTTTACCAAAACACTGGCTTCTGAAATCCACTTATGAGACTTTTTCAATCAGTATAAAGAAATGAGAGATTTTCAGTCTGATATAAAATTAGTCTGTTGGCTTTCAGCGTGTTTTAGACGTGTGTTTTTCCCTCTGTTGGAGAGCCTTACACAGAATGTTACTGGTTGAAGATGAAATCTGAGCTGCTTTTTAGATGAACAAGCACTGGGAGTGTCTCAGAGAGCAGGAATTAGTTCGATATCAACATTTACTTTGAAGATACAAACATCTGTGTGGGAAAAACTAACCTGGAACTTTTCTATGAATATATCGCACCTAGTAGGCTAGAGAAAAACAGAAATACTTAGGAAATGCTACAAATGCTTAAAGTCCTGTGTGTCTACTTTCATATGAGCTTTATATTAACCTCCACTGTGGAGTGAGACATGACAGAGACACTCAATCATCAACATGGATACAAAAAAAACAGGAGGAAAGATGTATTTCAGGCTCTGGGACAAAGAGTTAATTGATCGATTTCATTTAAGCGAGCACATAAAATCAGGAGTCATTAGAAGGAGCATGTAATGATATTCCTATGAGCACCAAAGCAACTGGATGTTGGATACTGCTTTTTTCCATTTAAACCTTAAACTGGTATTTAAATGGGAATAACTGGACACACTACACAGCTACAAAGTCACGCTAGCTTGGATTTTGCCCCAAGGTTAAAGCTCTACTCGCATTTGGGGCTGAACAAGCAGGATAGAGATAGAGGTAGAGAGAGAGAGAGAGAGAGAGAGAAGAGTCTGGGTTCAAAGGTCACACGAGTCACGTAGAGTTGTGCATGATTAGTGTACACTTTGCATTAATTACCATTAACCTTGCTGACAGGAAGGAAATAGAGCTACACGGCCAGAAAAAGGTCAGTCGCCTCCTAAAGTAATTCACCCTTCGTTTAACATTGCACATTCCAACAACACACACACACACACACACACACACATGAAAATGCCTCCAATTTGCTTCTGTTTCAGCTCCATACGACACCTTGGCAATTTCATTCCATTTTAACCACGGCTCATATTTCCATGCTCCGTTACCCAGCCGCTCCAGCAGCATTCCCAAACCCCCGACAGACGCCCATCCCGGAGAACGGGCCTTCGTTAGCACAGGCCAAGACCTCTGAGTCACGCACAGACTCACAGGAACGTACCGGAGCAGCAGGGCTTGAAATGAACACGAGCTTATCCGACAAACACAACAGAATTGTCCAGCGATGGGGAACTGCATCCATTTACCAGGATTACTTTACAGCGCTCCGCTTAAGAAAATGTGTGTGAGGTGGATGTACAGTATGTGTGATTTATTCAGGGGGAGGTTAAATTAGCATGTAAAGTGTACTGCACTTTCTTTATTTATGCTCAATATATATGAGAGGAAGAATACAGGAAGTAACCGCAGTGTATCGCACTAATCGGTCCGGATCGTTCAGGATGTGGTTTCAGACTCCATAAACAAAAGAAAATAAAAAAGGTCTAAGCTAAGGCACTTGGTTATGCAACAAATTCTTGATTCTGATTGGTCTGAAAATTCTCTGACACGAGCGTAGCTTCAAATCACAGGTTTCTATAAAGACACTGGGTCTAACATGGTATCTTTTTATATAGTAACAGGATATTCTACATGATCAAGCATAACATTATAACCACCTGCCTAATATTGTGTTGGTCCCCCTTTTGCTGCCAAAACAGCCCTGACCCGTCCTGCACGGTGACACCTTTCTATCAGAACCAGCATTAACTTCTTCAGCCATCTGAGCAACAGTAGCTCGTCTGTTGGATCCTGATCACACGGGCCAGCCTTCTCTCCCCACGTGCATCAATGAGCCTCGGCCGCCCATGACCCTCTTTATTTTTTACTTTAATTATTTTTTTAAATTAATTTTATGTATTTTTTTATTATTATTTTTATTTGTTTATTTATTTTTTTGGACAGCATGTTGCTTTAAAATAAAGCCACTGTACATGACATGGGGAATGATTCCTGCCTGTGTCCTGGTCCTGTAGCCCACAGCGCTGACAGATTGCACCACTCGATAACAGCAGCGCGAGGACCACAGCAAGCGTGTCGCTCTCCACTAACCGTGTTTAAAGCCACACTAACCTCCGTTACATGAGTGGAAGCTTCTGAAGGTCACACACTCACTCACTCACGCTGGATATCACATCCAGAAATCTGAGATAATCTTCTAGTCTTCTATGCTCTGCTGCTAACTCCGGCACTGTGACCTTTAATCTGACGCATGAAGCCGTGTATTATACAGAAAAATATTTGCACCCTCGATGGAGGGGGGGAGGTTATGAGGAAATGTTTAAGAGACGATTTATTTTAAACATGACAGAATTATTGGCACCCCTAGACAGCCTTATTTAACAAAAGCATGCTACATTCACATACTGTATCAGGCATAACATTCTGAGCAGTGACAGGTGAAGTGAATAAGACTGATGATCTCCTCATCATGGCACCTGTTAGTGGGTGGGATATATTAGGCAGCAAGTCAACATTTTGTCCTCAAAGTTGATGTTAGAAGCAGGAAAAATGGGCAAGCGTAAGGATTTGAGCGAGTTTGACGAAGGGCCAAATTGTGATGGCTAGACCACTGGATCAGAGCATCTCCAAAACTGCAGCTCTTGTGGGGTGTTCCCGGTCTGCAGTGGTCAGTATCTATCAAAAGTCCTGTAAGTATCCTTTAAGGATCTGCTGCTGCTAACATCTTGTTGCCAGATACCTCACACACCTTGAGGGATCTACTGGATCCCATGCCTCGACAGGTCAGTGCTGTTTTGGCAGCAAAAGGGGGACCAACACAATATTAGGCAGGTGGTCATAATGTTATGCCTGATCAGTGTATATTGATTATGCTGTTTGTCTCAGTGCCTTATATATATAAAATCCTCAAATCTCCTTATTTTAGACGCTCATATACAAAGCCTTAAACACTATTGATGGCAGTAACGATCCATTCCTCAGGCGTTTCCATTTTCTGAACCGTTCCAGCGTGCGTTTATTAGCTTATTCGTGCACCTGTTTGTTTTTTTCCCCCCAGAGAGAAATCCAGTAGAAAAGCTCAATGTGTACAAGCTGAATCGATCAGACCCTCTCGAGACCTCTCACTTAGTGATGTTTTAAACGGATTAAATTACTTTTTATCTCTCCATCAACAGCCTGTCTGTCGTTGGAACCGCGGAGGGGGGAGAAAGGCAAGGCATGAGGGAAAGCAGTGTTTGTGTTTCCTGTGACCTGTTTAGTGAAGAGGAAAGATGACTAAGCGTTATAGGATAGGTTAAAATCGTTGTTGCTATAGAAATGATCACGGATCAGAACGAGTGCATTCATATAAATTAGCTCTTGGTTGGGAGTTTCGAGGTTTTCTGATAGGAAAATTGGGTTATTTTGTGGTGATCAGACATACAGAATAGATGCTAAGGATAGAGATTAGGATTAGGAGTATTACATCACCAGGTAGACAGTCGGGTATTAAAAATCGTGTTTCTGCTTTGTGGTTAAGGGTGGGGTAGAGGGGTAATAGCTCAAGCTCAGGCTCTGTGCTGTATTTCCGCAGTGCTGATAGATCGAAGCGGCTGATAGGAGCAGCTACAGTGAGTGTATCATTCTTCAATAACAGTGTTTAAAACCACAACAGAGGGAGTGTATGTGCTTCCTTATGAGTGTGTGTGTGTTTTATAGGTCTCAGCTGGCAGCCCTGAACTAGGACGCATTGCATGTGTATTGATGTGTGTTTGTGTATGTGTGTGTGTGTGCTAAACAACAGAAGGGGTCTGTCCTGAATCAGGGCCTGAGGGGTCTCCGAGCCCATTTCCTTTGCTCCTTGGTGATAAGTTTGCCTGTCAGATTTGCCCAACACCACAATATTTTTGATAAGGTCCGCTGCTAGTTTTCTCCACCTCTGGCGCCGAGATCAATTTGAGATTGATTCGGAGTGGCCCGCTGCAGCCAGTTGTGAGATCAATTTGAGATGGATTGTTCATGCCGGGGGGGGTAAAAAAAAAAAAGCTTGCGGTTTCTTTGCTCACTTTCTCCCTCTCGCTGCACGAGCAGGAACGACTCCATTAGCCCAGAACCCGGTTACGTGCTGCGATAACCTAAAGGGATAGACGAGCGATCAGATTATAATATGCGCTCGCATGGATTTTGGATGGATGGATGGAAGGATTCCGTCGTCTGTTTGAACGCCGGGGGTCGTGAATACACGGAGAACCTCTCGGGCCACTTCTTCACAATGCCGCACTGTTCCACGGCGGGTTATTATTACGATCTTATCCACGGCCTGTAGATACTTTACTCTCTAACTCAGTCTCATTCCTGTACATAAGGAGAACTTTACAGGTGACAAACGGAGGCATTTCTGAAAGCCTCGTCACATCCTTGAGCTTGACGACGTCCTATTTTACGCTAGCTTTCAAATCTGTAGATTTAAGCTGTACCTTTAACCCAATTCTGCTGGAAATTAGTACGGATCGGACCGAGCGAGGGTGAATATTTGTCTTCCTGGAAAAAGAACGGATAAAACGTCCCATTATACAAAACAACAGGGTTAAACATTCCACACAATTGAATCACGTTGACTACCAAAACTTTCAGAATTTAATTCTCCGTTCCGATTGGTCAGGAGGAGTTGATTCATATTTCTACAACCAGTGAAATAAAAAGCTTTACAAGAGTAAATGAGGTTACTGTGGTTAAGCAGTGATGAACCTGAAACAGCTCACCATGTCTACATCTACATCACATCCAACACTCTGAGGTTCTGCTCTTGAGCTCATGTGACCCAGCAGCTCTTCTCTCACCATTAATACTGTTCTGGTGTGGCCCACTAAAGCGTGGGATGGTAACAGACCCTCTCCCACTGCGCCACCTCATTAACAATACAGCTTTCTCAGTCACATGACCCCGATAGCGAGAAGCCCACCGTGGCTCTCAACAGACTGACCCGCTGTTGATCTTTATTCCTCTTCCACACTCTCCTCAGGCGCTCGGACACTCGTAACAGATGGAGCAGGCCTATTATTTTAGCCTCGCAGCCTGTGCTGTCTGACCAGACTGCTGTCTCTACTGGCGGTAATGAAAACAGATGACAGCGTGTTAGACGAGCGGGGACACAGCCGCCGCATCGCACGTACACCGGACGCCATTATCAGATAATAATCAGGACTTAACGAGTATAAAATGCACTGCGCAGGGGGTGCCAATATTTACGGTTTGATCCGTGGCATTTGCAAATGGTGGTCTAACAGATATGTGAAAAGTAAAAGAGATAACGCAGACCAAACACACACACACACATACACACACAGACCAAAAAAAAATCAAAAAGCAATTCTAAAAGGCAATTCAGCGAAGGTGAAAGATGTGCATGTGCTGCTGGTGGAGCCGCGGTCTCGCGAGCCAGTAAAAGTCGCGAGGGCAGAACTGTGGTCTTTTTGCTCAGTAAAAGAAATGGTGATTATTAAGTAGCTCTCATATCAGACTTTTTGTATCTCTGCTTTCTTGGTGCTGTTACCAATTCTACAGTACCATGAGCACTATGTGGACTTTTATTTTGACGTGCTTGGCTTCCTGGTTCCGTCTCTGTCCCTTTCTGTCTCATCATCTATGCACCTGCTCTACATTTATCCTGTGAGTAGTTTGTCTTCCTCGTGTCTTTGTCTCCTCATGAAGTCTTGTCACTGTTCATGTTCGCTAATAACGTCTACACAGGAAGTTCCTCTGACATCAAATCAACATGGCTGCTCACGGTGTGACCAGTAAACAAAGCAGCATGTGTTAACTTTAAATGTGTTTACTTTAGATCTGTTTATGTGTAAATATATTCACTTGCTATATCTATGACACTGAGTGCACTATACGCTATTCACTATTCACTATATACTATGCACTATACACTATTCACTACACACTATTCACTATACACTATTTACTACACACTATTCACTATTCACTATACACTTTTCACTATACACTATACACTATACACTATACACTACACACTATTTACTACCCACTATTCACTATACACTATTCACTACACACTATTCACTACCCACTATTCACTACACACTATTCACTATACACTATTTACTACCCACTATTCACTATACACTATTTACTACCCACTATTCACTATACACTTTTCACTATACACTATTCACTACACACTATACACTATACACTATTTACTACCGACTATCCACTACACACTATTCACTATACACTATTTACTACCCACTATTCACTATACACTTTTCACTATATACTATCCACTACACACTATTCACTACACACTATACACTATTTACTACAGACTATCCACTACACACTATTCACTATACACTATTTACTACCCACTATTCACTATTCACTATACACTATTCACTACACACTATTCACTATACACTATTCACTACACACTATTCACTATACACTATTCACTACACACTATTCACTATACACTATTTACTACCCACTATTCACTACACACTATTCACTATACACTATTTACTACACACTATTCACTATTCACTATTCACTATACACTATTCACTACACACTATTCACTATACACTATTTACTACCCACTATTCACTATACACTATTTACTACCCACTATTCACTATACACTTTTCACTATACACTATTCACTACACACTATACACTACACACTATACACTATTTACTACCGACTATCCACTACACACTATTCACTATACACTATTTACTACCCACTATTCACTATACACTTTTCACTATATACTATCCACTACACACTATTCACTACACACTATACACTATTTACTACCGACTATCCACTACACACTATTCACTATACACTATTTACTACCCACTATTCACTATACACTTTTCACTATACACTATACACTACACACTACACACTATTTACTACCCACTATTCACTATACACTTTTCACTATACACTATCCACTACACACTATTCACTATACACTTTTCACTATACACTATACACTATCCACTACACACTATTTTCTACATACTATACATTATTTACTACACACTATCCACTACACACTATTTACTATCCACTATTTACTACACACTATTCACTATACACTTTTCACTATCCACTACACACTATACACTATTTACTATACACTATACACTATTTACTACACACTATTCACTATACACTATTCACTATTTACTATACACTATTTACTACACACTATCCACTACACACTATACACTATTTACTATACACTATTTACTACACACTATTCACTATACACTATTTACTACACACTATCCACTACACACTATTTACTATCCACTATTTACTACACAATATTCACTATACACTTTTCACTATCCACTACACACTATACACTATTTACTATACACTATACACTATTTACTACACACTATTCACTATACACTATTCACTATTTACTATACACTATTTACTACACACTACACACTATACACTATTAACTATACACTATTTACTACACACTATACACTACTCATTATACACTATACACTATTTACTACACACTATACACTATACACTATTCACTCTTTACTACACACTATTCACTATACACTACTCAGTATACACTATACACTATTTACTACACATTATTCACTATACACTATTCACTACACACTATACACTACTCACTATATACTATACACTATTTACTACACACTATACACTATTAACTATACACTATTTACTACACACTATACACTACTCATTATACACTATACACTACTCAGTATACACTATACACTATTTACTACACAATATACACTATTCACTACACACTATACACTATTCACTATACACTCTTTACTACACACTATTCACTATACACTACTCAGTATACACTATACACTATTCACTATACACTATTTACTACACACTATACACTATTTACTACACACTATTCACTATACACTACTCAGTACACACTATACACTATTTACTACACACTATACACTATACACTATTTACTACACACTATACACTATTCACTACACACTATACACTATTCACTATACACTCTTTACTACACACTATTCACTATACACTACTCAGTATACACTATACACTATTCACTATACACTATTTACTACACACTATTCACTATACACTACTCAGTACACACTATACACTATTTACTACACACTATACACTATACACTATTTACTACACACTATACACTATTCAATACACACTATACACTACTTACTATACACTACTCAGTATACACTATACACTATTCACTATTTACTACACACTATACACTACTCACTATACACTATTTACTACACACTATACACTATTCACTACACACTAGTCACTACACACTATACAACACTCACTATACACTATTCAATATACACTATTGACTATACACTACACACTATACACTACACACTATACACTACACACTATTCACTATACACTATTTACTATACACTATTCACTATTCACTATTGACTATACAATACACACTATACACTACACACTATACACTACACACTATACACTACACACTATTCACTATACACTATTTACTATACACTATTCACTATTCACTATTGACTATACAATACACACTATACACTACACACTATACACTATTTACTATACACTATTCACTATTGACTATACACTACACACTATACACTACACACTATTTACTATACACTATACACTATTTACTGTGTCTCACTATTTTCTGTCTGTCTCTCTATTTGTCTGTCTGCAAAAAATTCACTGGGATGTTGGTACTGCAGCACAAGCCGTATATCTGGAGGAGCTGCGTGTGAAGGTGCGAGTCACAGTAAGAGACGATGGAGGATAGTTTAACTTTAACAACACCTGTGTCTCAGACGAGTCAGGGATTTGTCTCCACAAGCCTGAGTAGATATTTCGGTCCTGTCTGTGCATCTATTTACACCTAAGAACCAAGACACGCAGAGAAGAACCTTTATTATGAAAAAGAAGCCTTTATTATAGCCACATATGCATTTATACACATATAGTGGCTGAGGAAGTTGGGGTCAGAACACAGGGGCAGCTATGATACAGTGCCCATGGAGCAGAGTAGGTTCAGGTCAATGATCAATTTCCCAACAGCTTGGTGGTGCAGGGGCTTGAACCCTGAACATTGGATCAACAACCCAGAGCTACCACTACTCTCAGTGAGCTGGAGAAGCTAGAACCGTTGACCTTGTATCTTAGGTGAAGAGCTGCACCAGAATCAGTGGAGTTAGCGAACTAAACAGTGCTACATTTTTCTATTACACTGTTATAAACATATTGTACTACATTCCCACATTTGAGCAAAAAAGAAAGTTTAAGACATTCCTGTCGACATTCCTGTATGACGTCCAATCAAACCAAATTCAGGAAAATCATAGGCACAATGAAACAAAACACACTTCACTGCACCGATACACACTCCACCGGATATTGCTCATAATCACTGAATAATCACATCTTTTCCACATTAATAAGTGTGTGTGTGTGTGTGTGTATTGTGCATTAAGGCCTGAGAGAACATCTGTACCAAACACCTGGGTCTCTTTTGTGACAGAATAGCTGGCAGTGTCACTTTAACCCACTCTGGGAACTGATACGTCTACGTGAACATGCCTACATGCAGCTTCTCACGTAAATAAATCCTCTGGTGAAAGATAAAGTTAAGAATAAAAGCACAGGAATCATTCACTGTTGTTATTTCATTCACACACACTGATTTTAGCACCTAAATCAGTGGCACAGAACCAAAGTAGAACTA
Source organism: Hemibagrus wyckioides (assembly GCF_019097595.1). NCBI lineage: Eukaryota > Metazoa > Chordata > Actinopteri > Siluriformes > Bagridae > Hemibagrus > Hemibagrus wyckioides. The sequence goes on from NC_080713.1 coordinate 3,851,420, forward strand.
TTAGCTAAGGAGAATTAGCATAGATGTTTTTGTTTATTCTCACAAATGTTAGCTAGCATTTAAGATTACAAACTAGCTGAATGCTAATGGCTAGCTTTTGCAGTACAATCTCCTGCGCTAAACACAACGTTCACGTAGCAGCAGATGCGTTCAGATCGACTCCGTGAAGCTGTCTGATGAGGAAATGGTCCTCAGAGAAGGTAGCGATGATTGAAAAAGTTAGTGAAAAGAAACTAGCGATTTTTTCTTTTTGAGAAGTGTAAAAGTCAAACGTTTGAATGAAGGTGGAAGAACAGATAAAGTTAAAGAACTGGTCATTTAAAATAAAACAGATTTAAGTACAGTAATACAATGACCGTGACCTTCTCTGTCAAAAGAGATGCTGAGGCAGAATTGACTTGAAGCAGAGTATGAGTCAGCTAATTTTCAGCTCATTGTCATGCTAACAAGAGTTATAAAGAGCTAATGACATTTTATTCAACCTTTATATTTAATAAATGAACAAATAGAGTGTGTTTGTTTGATCCACTGTTTATACTGACTGAAATGAAACCAGTAATCAATCTATCTATCTATCTATCTATCTATCTATCTATCTGTCTGTCTGTCTGTCTGTCTGTCTTTAATGTGTGTTTGTGAAATATTTACACTTTGATATAAATTGAAAATTTAACAGGTTTAAAAATATAACATCCTGTAGTACATTACCTAGACCACCATGTAGTACATTACCTAGACCACCCTGTAGTACATTACCTAGACCACCCTGTAGTACATTACCTAGACCACCCTGTAGTACATTACCTAGACCATCATGTAGTACATTACCTAGACCATCCTGTAGTACATTACCTAGACCACCCTGTAGTACATTACCTAGACCACCCTGTAGTACATTACCTAGACCACCCTGTAGTACATTACCTAGACCATCATGTAGTACATTACCTGGACCACCCTGTAGTACATTATCTAGACCACCCTGTAGTACATTACCTAGACCACCCTGTAGTACATTATCTAGACCACCCTGTAGTACATTATCTAGACCACCCTGTAGTACATTACCTAGACCACCCTGTAGTACATTATCTAGACCACCCTGTAGTACATTATCTAGACCACCCTGTAGTACATTATCTAGACCATTATGTAGTACATTACCTGGACCATCATGTAGTACATTACCTAGACCACCCTGTAGTACATTACCTAGACCACCCTGTAGTACATTATCTAGACCATTATGTAGTACATTACCTGGACCATCATGTAGTACATTACCTAGACCACCCTGTAGTACATTATCTAGACCATTATGTAGTACATTACCTGGACCATCATGTAGTACATTACCTGGACCATTATGTAGTACATTACCTGGACCATCCTGTAGTACATTACTCTGTAGAGACTGAAGATATTTTAAAATTTTCATCACAGAGCACTACATAACCTGCTACACAGTGAAGTACATTTGCTGTATTTATTCCTTTCTTTCTTTTTTGACCAGCCGCGTGTCGATACATGACTGATTATAATAGTGTGAAGTCAGTTGTGTAACGGAGCACAATCGATTCCAGCAAAAACAGATATAAAGCCGAGTGCAGCGGAGATGGCAGCGCTAAATAAGAGCGCAGAGCCGAGCCGGATGTTACGGTGTGTAATAGATAAAGACAGGACAGAGGAAAAGCCTGGTGTCATTTATCACAGAAACAGTGTGGTGTGTGGCGAGACAGTCCGAGTCCTCCAGGACGTAAATCCAATCTTCTTCTGTTCTCTCATTTATTCCTCCACTCCTCTAAATCCCAGTCTCTACGAGACAGGCCAAACCATCGGAGAAATTTCAAAAGTATTAGCACCTCTGGCTGTGCTTGTGGCCCTCGTTCACACACACACACACACACTGTATATAAGAAGACAATTCCTATATATAATGCTGTCTGTAATAATTATGTTCAATTAATCCATCTATATAAATCAGAGTCATGCTAAAACCTCCAACACCTTAATACAAAAAGATTTCCGCTTTATTGCAGTGTGCATGTAGTACAGGTTGAATTTCATTATTAGTAGGTCACATGACCCTAAAATATACAATATGTATGCTATATATTTGCTAGGACTTTAATGATTTAAAAAAGCTTTTAAAATAGCTAGAAAATTCTTAAAATTTCTTTAAAATATGCCTAAAAATTCTTAAAATTTACAATTTCTTTTAAAAAATAATTAAAGGTTTCTTTTTAAAAAGCTCTAAAAATTCCAAATAAAATCTTTAAAAATGCCTAAAAGATTCTTAAAACTTCTTTTAAAGATACCTAAAAAAAACTCTTAAAGATTTCTTTGAAAAAATCCCTAAAACATCCCATAAAAGTCTTTAAAAAATGCCTAAGAAATTCCTAAAGATTTTCTTTAAAATGCCTAAGAAATCTTGCAAAATGTCTTTTAAAAATGCCTAAAAAGTTTATTTAAATTAATTTTAAAAATGCCTAAAATATTCTTTACAATTTCTTTTTTAAAAAATCCTTGAAAATTCTTAAAATTTCTTTAAAAATGCCTTTAAAAACGTTTTTTATTATTTCTTTTAAAGACACCTAAAAAAATCTTTAAAATTTCTTTAAAAAAATACCTAAAAAATTTAATAATTAATTTATTATTATTAATTATTAATTTATTAAATTAATAAATTTAATAGAAAATAATTCTTAAAAATTTATTTTAAAAATGACTCAGGAACAATACCTGCTTTTGTTTAATATATATATATATATATTCCCAAAAAACACATCCCAAAACGATGGGATTGATTCAGACAGGACGAGATGCTAAAGTAACACTCCAGTAATACTCCAGTAAGAACAACAGTTCTCCAGCTCCACATGTAAAACTAATCCAATCTGAAAAGGGCACAAGAAATATATTTTTGTAAATGATTTTCCCACTTTTTCATGAAATAAGCTGAAGGAGAAAGAGAAAAGACAAAAAGAAAAAGAAAAGGAAAAGAAAACAGAAAAGGCAGCACACTGAGCTAAATGAAAAGAAAATAGATCATTCTTCACAGAACCACCACCAGAACCAGAATATCAGCCCACAGCTGCTATTCAATATATGCTTTATCCTGGTCCATCACAGGCCACACACACACACACACACACACACATCTATATTCTCTATGCATTCACACAATTCTAGTTATTCCCAGACGATCATTTTTGTCTAATCTTCTTTTATTTTAGAAAAGCAAATCTCTGTTATTTTCCTCAACTGAATGTCATTTCCTCCTGTTTTTTTTTATTTTTGATTCCAGCACTGTTTTATTGTTCATCTCTGCTCTTTTTTTCTCTCTCTCTCTCCTCCGTGTCACAGAAGTGCTGGAAAAGTCGTTATTGACCTCTGAAGAAGGAGAGGAGCGGTGGCGGGTTTAGAACACATTTTACCAGCTTGCAATAAAAGCGTCAAATCCAAACAATGCTCCAGAGCGAAATAGAAATCTATTTTATGATGCAACTCTGAATGGTGCATCAATTATGGTGCACTGAATCTCAAAAAATAAATAAATAAATAAATAGATGATCTGGTTCAGGTTTCAGGCAGAATTTTTTCCACATCCTTTCTACACTCATGCTGCTATGTCATGTCTTGAGAGAGAATAAAAGCAGTGAAGGCCAGATTAAACACCACCACCACCACACTGAGTGCCAGTATGCACTGGTTGCCAGTAGAGGAACGAAGAACGAACTCATTAATGAAAGAAACTCTGCTGCCAAGATAAAAGTCCTGGGGAGTTATGAGACATCAGGATATCATATCAGTCAGCGTCCCCAGGAGATGTGGCATGAGTTTGAGAGAGAGAGATTTGGACGCAAACCAAAAGCAGTAGTTTTCTGATCAAAACTCCAATCTCGGGAACAGCCATGTCCAGACGTACCCTCAGGTGCCGTATGGAACAAATCCCAGCAGCTGAAATGAACATGCAACAAGCTGGGAAATACTGGAGTATGGGAGAGCGGGGGTTGGTTGTCACACTTCATATCTCCAACACAAACCATCCATCCATTTTCTATACCCACTTTATTCCTAATTAGGGTCACGGGGATCTGCTGGAGCCTATCCCAGCACACCCTGGACAGGTTGCCAGTCCATCACAGGCCCACACACATATAGACAGACAACCACACACACAATGGGCAATTTAGAATTACCAATCAACCTAATGTACATGCTTTTGGACTGTGGGAGGAAACCAGAGTACCCGGAGGCACGGGGAGAACATGCAAACATGGCTTTATGTCACAGGTGTTCAGATTGAGCACGAGTTTTTAACTTCATCCTTCAGAATAAAAAAAGGACTGCATATTTGGGGGCAGTGGTGGCTCAAGTGGCAAAAGCTCTGGGTTGTTGAGCAGTGGATCAGGGTTCAAGCTCCACTGTTGGGTAATTGAGCAAGGCCCTTAACCCTCTCTGCTCCAGGGGGACTGTATCATAGCTGCCCCTCTGCTCTGACCCCAACTTCCTCAGCTGGGAAATGCGAAGAACAGAATTCCACTGTGCTGTAATGTATGTGTGGCGATAATAAAGCCTTCAGTTCATATTTTAATGTATTAAATATCTCAAAGAATGACCAACTTTCATTTACATTTCTGGCATTTGGCAGATACCCTGATCCAGAGTGACTTATAATTTATCACACTTTTATACAACTGTGCGGGGTTAAGGGCCTGGCTCAATGGTCCAGAAGTGGCAGCTTGGCACAACTGGGATTCGACCTCACAACCTAATCACCACGTGTTGGAATGATCTGATCTAGAGCCACATATGAAAATAACCCGGGTCTGAAAAAATCACATTAATGAACAAATAAAATAAAATAAAGGTCAGAAATACCTCAAAAGCTTTCTAAATGGTGTATGGTTCTAGCTTTCAAAAGAGGTTATAGTTCTAAGAGGGATATTTTTTCTTTAAATCATTTTTTAAGGTTTCCATTCAGGAGCTCTAAGAAAAATCTAAGGGTTTTTTGTTCTACATGGGACCTAACTCATAGAAAGACCAGCTAAATGTTTCCACAGACAAAAAAACAGTTCTTAAATGATTTTTTAGAAAAAAGGGTTTCTCTGGACCAAACCTCTAGAGGAACTGCTTCTTCAAATGTTTATTAGTTAATGATTTTATTTCTCTAGAGGTTTAGGTGTAAAAAAAAAAGAAAAAAAAGAACTAATTTACATTTGTGAGGAAAAAAAAGTTTCTTAAAGGTTCTTTCGGAACAGTTTTTCGGAAACATCCCTTTAAAATAAACCTCGAGGTTCCTCAAGGGTTCCCGCTTCACTCCTGACAAGGAGATGAACTGTTGCTCTACAGAAAGCTAATAAAAGTTCTTTACAGTCACTGTGATACCATAAAAGAGCCATTTTGGCTCCCTATAAGGAACCTTTCAGTAAACACTCTTAATAATAAAGGTTCCAGGAGGAATTGATAAGGGGTTTTCTCTCTGATACCATAGAAGAACCGATTTTCGGTTCCTTAAGGAACCTTTTAGTACACGGTTAAAACCCTTTTTGACATAGTGCCATAAAGGACATTTTTACAGTCTAAAGAACCTTTTGTGCAATGTCTTCACAGAACCATCCATCCATCCATTGTCTATACCCGCTTTATTCCTAATTAGGGTCACGGGGATCTGCTGGAGCCTATCCCAGCACACACTGGGCAAAAGGCAGGGGTACACCCTGGACAGGTCACCAGTCCATCACAGGGCCACACATATAGACAAACAACCACACACACCTGTGGACAATTTAGAATCACCAATCAGCCTAATGTACATGTTTTTGGACTGTGTGAGGAAACCGGAGTACCCGGAGTGAACCCACACAGACACGGGGAGAACATGCAAACTCCACACAGAAAGGCCCCTGCCTGTTCGAACCCAGGATTCGAAACCCAGGACTTTCTTGCTGTGAGGCAACAGTGCTAACCACTAAGTCACCATGCTGCCCCTTCACAGAACCACATACCCTAAAAACAATGAACCATTTAAGAAGGAGTCTTTCTTTGGGTGTAGATTAAGAGTCCACATCACAGGAACGTAGCCGATAGCTGGAGGCGAGTTCCTGAGGCGAAAATTTGTATGAACTCTTAGGAAAGAGTTCTCATAAAAGTTCTTGACAGTTTCTAAACAGGTTCTAATCTGAAGGTAACACAATGGACTAACCTAAAGCAGTTCTCCAAGGAAAAAACCAAAACATTTCTTAAAGGTTCTTTGGGTCACTTACAAGAATTTCTCGAAAGTAAACCCAAGCGTTTCTCAAGCGGAAGGTTCTCTGAAAGGGAAACTATCTGTTGCTGGGTCCATAAAAAGGAATGGTAGAAAAGAGGTTTGTTAAAGGATATGGCTTCTGAAAAGGTTCTAATAAAAGAAAACCAAAAAGAAAACAAAGAGAGCAAAAAGGTTCCTCAAAAGGTTCCTCAACGTGAACTAATTGAAGAAATAGTAATGTACTGCGGTCTGAAACAGGAATCTGAAGTGTTTTTCAACCCAAAAAAACCACAACAATAAAATAATGTAAGGCATCGTTTTTTTATCCTGTGATAAAAACTGTGTCGGTGTGTTTGGATTGGCGGAGTCAAAAGTTTTTAAAAGTTCATGCACCATCACTGAGCTCTTGTAGTGCTGAAGCAGGTCTGTGTGGTGAAAAGAAAAGAGCCGGAGGCGCTTTACACTCACCCGTACACGGCACTGCTCGGCCTCTTGACTCCTCCTGTCTTCGAGCGGCTTGATTTCAGCTCTCCGGTCATGCTCATGTCTGTGGGAAAACAACAAGAAGCTGTCAGGCAGGACCAATAACCCCCGACAGCGTCCACTCCAAAAGCAGAGGTCACCTCTCAACTCTCTCCAGGCTTTTAGAGCACGAGAGAGACTGCGGATGCTTCAGAAGTCAGGCCAAATGTACAGCTGTTTGTTTTAAGCATGATAAAAGAGGCTCACACTCTCACACTGCACACCACGTCCTTCGCTGCAGAACCCGGCTTGTCAAAATTCATCTAAGTAAACATCCAGAAACAAGAGACATCCAATTTTAGGGCTTTGTTCCATGACATGGAGAGATTGATTCATTTGGGCCACGTTATACAGCAAGACTGAGCGGCTGGTTAGTGTGGCATGCCATCAGCACCGCAATTTACACACGCTGGCGGGGAAAAGGCACAGTGTGGGTTCTCGAAACACACACACACACACACACAGATCAGCAGGACATGCTCGCCAAATGCCATTTTATTTGACTAGAGACTATTCATTCTGCTGTGCATGAAAATGATTCACATTGTCCATGTTCACATTTATAGAAAACCTTCCTAAAAAATGCTGATTTTCTGAACAGGTTCTGCTTAGAACCTTTTCTGAGCTCCTCAGGGTTCCAGTCAACGTATAATAGTTCTAACTTCTCATAAAGGATTTAACTAGAACCTTCTCTGAAAGCTAAGCACCTATCAAGACCAAGCCTCATGTTCCTACAGCAGTGGGGAAAAGTTCACTTGCTGTTTATTTTAAGGTCTATTAAAATATTTTATGGAAGAATTTATGGACCCATTCCTGAAAGAGGAACCTGAAGAGGAGCACAGTGATTGATATACCTTTCTAAAAAGGTTTATTACAATTTGAAAACATTTCTGAACTGAAAAGCTCAAAAATACTTTAAAAGGTTTCTAGATGGTATATGGTGCTAGCTATCAGAAGAGGTTATACTTCTAAGAGGGAGATTTATTCTTTAAAGGAATGTTTAGGGTTTCCATACAGGAACTCTTAGAAAGAAGGGTTCTTTGAGCCCATTTAGAACCCATTTAGAACCATTTAGGTTCCTCAGATGTTCTTGAGATTAAATGTGTAAAAGTTTCAGTAAAGCTTCTACAATGATTTTTTAAATGTTTTAAATGAAAGGAACCAAACCTCTAGAGGAACCCTGGAGGAACTGGTTCTTATAAGATGTCTTGGTTTATTTCTCTAAAGAGGTTTAGGAACATTTTCTGAAGTACTAACACCCAGCTGGACAAAACAAAGGGTTCTAAAGGTACTCAAGAAATGTCAAGAGTACCCTAAAAAGAACTGAAGGATCTCACAAGAAAAACTGATTTTGAAGGAATGATGGAAAGATGACCAAAAGATGGAAAGATGACTTTCTCCAAATACAACAGGTTCTACCTGGAACTTAGTAGAAGAACAACTGTATGAACAGATTCCTCCAGAGGAACAAACAAAAGGGTTCCTCAAAGGTTCTTCGTGTGGGTAATAGTTGTACACTTTTAAATTAAAAGTTTATTAAATGGTTCTTTGTCTTCATGCTTTTGTGAAGAAACCTCAACATCCAACATCCATGGAACATTTCCTTTGCGCAAAAGAAATGTAAAAAGGTTTTATAAACTATAAAAATGTTCTTCATGGTGCTAAGAAAGTTCTATTAAGGACCATTTACTGGAAGGTTCTTTATGGTGTAAAAATTTTCTTTAGAAATAAATGAGTTCTGTTAGGGAACATTTATTGAAAGGTTCCTTGGGGAACCATAATGGTTCTTCTAAGGCTTTTCTATTCTTTATTTTTGTCCTTCTAGAAGGTTCTATCTGAACTGTTTTATGAACAGAAAACCCTGAGAACCACAACCCTAGAACTAGCGATTAATCAAGATTAATGAATCACGTTCGCTCAGGAAATTTCTATTTGGATTTAATTTGATTTGGAGGAGGAAACGGTTCCACACTCAGGTCCATCATGCACTCTTTATGCGACAGCTCCGTGCCAGACACTCGACTGAACTGCTCGAGTTTGTAGAGAGGGCAGAAGCAAAGCTAGGGTCCTGCCTGCCCTATCCCCTGACCCTGCATTCATTCTGGCGTACACATCAAGTGCTGTATGCCTAATTAGCCTCCATCTGCCACAGGGACATGATCTGCTTCTTAAGGCTGATCAGCAGCAGACAGGGTTAACACCAGTGCTCATTTTCTCCTCTCAGTACCAACATGGCTGCTGAGACGGCCAAAACACAAACTCGCTGCTAAAATAAACGCTAGCAGATCCTGAGAAAAATAGAACACGGGTTCTAATGAACAGCTAGGAGAAAAAGATGTTGATTATTTACCTCAGTAATCTTGTACTTAAATTATAGCTGTTCTGGAAGATGATTAAAAAACTTAGCTTGTTACTAAGAACCCAGAAAACGCAAACTTTTCCATCGCAAAAATGATCTGATTGCCTGAGCATTCTAGCCCCGCCCCGCTTTTTTTTTACACTGGGCACAAAAATAGCAATAGTCTTACCAAACAGATGTTGATTGTTACCCTAAAACTGCTCTCCCTGAAGTGTTTTATTCCCCTTATATGATCATTTCCCACTAATAACAATTTGTGTTAAAGAACAAGACATTAAGTTATTCATTTATGTGACGTTTAATATTGTGGATCATCATTTAGTACAAAACTAAAGCTTGTCTTTACGTTATAGCCATGGGTCGTTTATTCTCTCTCTTAATCTCTCTTTATTCTGTCACCTAAACGAGGATGAGGTTCCCTTCTGAGCCTGGTTCCTCTCAAGGTTTCTATCTCATATCATCTTAGGGAGTTTTTCCTCAGGCTTAAGTTAAGTTGTCTTTATTTGTCACATATATTACTGCACAGTGAAATTCTTTCTTCGCATATCCCATCCTTGGGGGTTGGGGTCAGAGCACAGGGTCATCCATGATTACAGCCCCTTTGGAGCAGGGTGGGTTGGGGGCCTTGCTCAAGGGCCCAACAGTGGCAGCTTCCGGTCAACGACTTAGAGCCTACCACCATCCTCAGGCTTTTTACCAAGAAAACTCTTCCATCCTGAGGACGATTTGATTATGTAAAAATTCTAGCTCCGCCCCCTTTTTTCACACCAGGTGAACTAATGCATAAACACTAAACACTTGTTAACACTTAAACCTGCAATTTTACGCTTTATTTTTTTGCAGAAAATAATCCATAAAACTATCAATCACACACAGGCACACACCTATGATGGTGTTTTGAGGTTTTTGTACCTTCTAAAAAGCGTAAAACAAATAATAATAATAATAATAATAATAATAAAATCTCTTCCATCCTGAGGACCATTCGATCATGCAACAGTTCTAGCTCCGCCCCTTTTTCCACACCAGGTGAGTTAACACTTAAACCTGCAATTTTAAGCTTTATTTTTTTGCACTAAATAATCCCGAAAGCTATCATTCACACACTGACCCATGGACACGAAGGTGCTTTGAGTTTTTTCTACCTTCTAAAAACAAAAAATAATAATAATAATAATAATAATAATAATAAAGAATAAAAGTTCTAGCTCAATCAAACTGAGTAAACCCATTGGAGCTTATTTTTCCTTGCTGCTTAAAAGGCGAAGCAAAGGCAGCGTATATTAAAGCCCCACAGGTCAGCGCTGCTAACAAAGGCGCTTCGCACGGGGGGGACTGTGTCGAGCTGGCACTGTTAATCCACAGCACGATAAAGCCATTACACTGCAAAAAGACTTCAGGACCCCCGCAATCACACAAAACAGCGTGTACTGCCTCGAGCGAGCAATTTGCTCATATGCAGCGAACACGACACAACACAATGCAATTAGCTTTCCCGCTGTGATCGCCATGAAAATAAGGCAAACCGGCATGCCTTTCAGCTAGACTCTGATGGAAATAAACAGCCGAAAAGCTTTTAATATACACTAGAGGACAGAATTACGGTGGAAATTAATCTATTTTCCGTTTCAGGAGGTGTGAAGATTTACGTGGGGGGGGATTCTTTTTCTTTTAAAAGTTTAATTACATTAGCATTATTATTTTCAGTTGTTTTTGCGAACAAACCTTTATTGAAATCTCCACATAATGAGACTTACATTAACCGTAAACATTTCGAAATGGCTTGAAGGAGGAAGTGCGGATGACAGATCAGACCAAATACTTAATTGTGGACAGCTGTAAGGATTATATATATATATATATAATTATCATTATCCTATCCTACCTCTGTCTGTTTTAGGAAGTGTCAGGTTTAAAGCAATCCTGATTTGTCGAAGCTGATCCATGAACAGACTTAACAGACCTCAGGTTTATAAGCTTGTCATCTGCAGATAAACTGCTGACTTTTAAAGCGTGAGAGTTTCACGGCTTTTTGGTGAGCATGGGCAAGCCGAGAAGGAATGTAGAGCCATCGAAATATAACGCTACAGGGCTGAATGACACATTTTACAGCCTGCTAGAGATCATCCGCAACATTTCCACTACATTATTTCCCCACATACTTCCACAGCACAGAGCCGTGAAGACGCTTCGAAGCGACTTTTTTTCCAATTAGCTCTGACGCTGTAAAGCCAGAAATCCAGTTGATTGGCTCGAATGATTCCACAGAGCGATCCTCTGGCGCATGTAAGGCCAACGTTTCTTCAGTTCCCTGCTCACGACGTTATTTTTGTACCAGTAAAAAAAGTTCTCATTATAATAATAACTTATACCCGTGGCCTCGTCTTAATCTTATCCTGTCATATACAGCCTCTCATTAAATGTGTATAGAGGCATTATGAAGAAAAATAAAGCCTGGAAAGAAGGAGCTGGGATTCTTGCGTCCGTATATGTATATAGATATCTCAGCTTGCTTGTTTAACTAGATTTCCCATTGATTAGCGTTATTATTTCTGTATATAGACGAGTATAGAGATTTAGTCAGATTTAGAAGACAACCCGAGACTTTCCCGAGATGCTTCAGCTTCCCTGTGTTAGTAAAAATCATTACAAAGGCTCAGGTGTGGGCGTGGCCTGAGAAATGTAATTTCTAATGTTTCTTAATGTAACCCGATGCGGTCTTGTCCAGTCGTAGGAGGTCAGCCTCATAGTTTTTCATGCCGCGAGTTGCTCTTCTGTTCAACACGGCTGTAAAGAGTGATTGTTGGAGTCAGTCTGTCTAGCCATTTTTCTCTCCCATCTAAAAACAGCTCCAGCTCATCCTCACTGGCTGTTTTTTTTGTTGTTTTTGCACATCATTCGAAGTGTAAACATCTACTCTTGTGTGTGAAAATCCCAGGAGATTAACAGTTTCTGAAAAACTCATAACAGCCTGTCTGGCAACAACATCCAAGCCACAGTCACTGACTAAAAGATCAACTTTTCTTCATTCTGATGTTTGATGTGAGCATTACCTGAAGCTCCTGGCCTGTATCTGTGTTGTATAACAGTTCTGTGTGTGTGTGTGTGTGTGAGACCTGCATGAGAGTGACGGATATAAAGAGGGCAGCTTTTAAACCTGAGGCCAAAATAATATGCGAGTCCACTTCAGGGTCAGTTCAGGCTGCACTTCACCGGGTGCTGCTTACTCAGGTCATTATTAACAGCAGTCATGATCCCATGCATGTGATTATTCCAACAAATATTAAACTGCATGCCTGGAGAACTCCGGCAAAGACGTGATTAGTCCGTTCCAGCCTCCCAAAAAAATGACCAATATTCCCAATACGAAGCGTATGTAAACTGTATAGCGGCTTACAAAGAACTGACCCACCCCATCCTCACCCCAGTCACCTCAGGTGTGCTTATTAAGAATAAATGTTAGGGATAAATAATAACTTTTAAATATTTTAAATCTATGAATAAATGAATAATTCTATGAATATTCATTGTTATGTTTTATTTTCTGTTATTATTTGTAAACAATTTTCCACCTGATGCGATATTATAAGCATGAACAGTACAATATATAAAAAAAATTCAAGGGGGGGGGTAAATACTTATGCAGTATCTTTAGTGAAGCTGGATCTTTAGTGAGTTCGGATTCTAGGCTTTCTTTAGGACACTGTAAGGAGACATGTCTAATCTAAACGCTTTAATTCTCTATTAGTGATTAAAAGTGATGGTTGATTTCAGTGAAATAAATATTTCTATGACAGTGATGTCCAGCATCATGTGCAGGTCAGTAGAGCATTATAAATATGCATACATTATCACACCCAGGTCAGTGAGGACAGAGGATGTAAATGGAGGTCATACAAACCCAGAGGTGATATTAGATTACAGCCCAAATCCTCAGCAGGCCTCATTACTAATCACACCACCTGCAAACCCTGTTTATCCTCATCTGTGATTAAATCTCACACTCAAACCCACAGTTCAGGCATCTGGGAGATTGCAAAAGCGATGCATTTTCACTAATCGGGGTTTAGATTGGATTCATTTTGGCTGACGCTGCTTTGCTTGGTAAATAAATCCAGGAATAAATCATAACAAGGTCCCCTGGGACACCTGGACTCTTACTTCACCTGTGAACTTTAACAGGGAGTGAAAGTGTAGTTTTCTCCAGAAACATGCTCTTCGGTTTATCTTTATGGAGGAACAGGATCCTAACTGGGAGGGTTCAGAGTCTCTTCATGCAGAGGAACACCCTGAACTATCACAAGAACCCACAACCTTGAAAAAGAAGAACACGAAGAAAAACATGATGATGAAAAAGAAGAAGAAGAAGAAGAGAAAAGATGATGATGATGATGATGATGATGAAGAAGAAGAAGGAGAACAAGTCGATGAAGAAGGTGATGATGAAGAAGAAGAAGAAGAAGAAGAAGAAAAGGATGAAGAAGGAAAAGCTGATGATAAAGAAGACGATGAATAAGAGGAAAAAGAAGAAGAAGAAGAAGAAAAAGCTGATGATGAAGAAGAGGGAAAAGAAGAGGAAGAAGAAGCTGATGAAGAAAAAGAGAAAGAAAAGGAAAAGGAAGAAGAAAAAGATGATGAAGAAAAGGAAAAAAACAATGATGAATAAGAAGAAGAAAATGAAAAAGAAGAAGATGATGATGATGATGATGATTTTGATGATAGAGAGGAAGAAGAAGATGAAGAAGAAGAACAAAAAGAACATGGCGATGAAAAAAAGAAGATGAAAAGAAAAAGAAGAAAAAAGCTGATAAAGAAAAAGAAGAAAAAAAGAAGAAAAAGAAAAAAAATGAAAAAGAAGAAGAAGAAGATGATGATGATGAAAACGCAGAAGAAGAAGATTAATGAAAAGAAAAAGAGAAGAAGAAGAAGAAGATGATGATAAAGAACAAGAGGAAGAAGAAAAAGAAGAGGCTGATGAAGAAGAGGAAGAAGAAGAAGAGGAAGAAGATGATGAAAAAGAAGAAAATGAAAAAGAAGAAGATCTGATGAAGAATAAAAAGAAGCTGAAGAAGATGAAGATGAAAAAAAAGAAGAGGAAGGAGAAGAAGAACTGTGCATTACGGCTTCTACGCATTTTTCTTCAGACTCTTCTGGATAGCTCATGTTATGTTTGAGCTTTAAGGTTCTAGAAATAAATAAAAATATAAATAAATAAAAATCAGATTTATTAAAATTAATAAGAATAAAAAAAATTAGAATTAGATTTATAAAAATAAATACAAATATAAAAAGAAATAAAAATCAGATTTATAAAAAGAAATAAAATTAAAAAATTAAAATTAGATTTATAAAAATAAATACAACTATAAAAGAAATAAAAATCAGATTTATAAAAATGAATAAAATAAAATAAAAATAAATAAATAAAAATCTGATTTATGAAAATCAAACAAATCTGTGTGCTTGAGAGCCGTATTTCTACATATTTACATAACAGTGTGGAACACGCTGGATTTTGGATTACTGCCTTGTTGCATCACAGAACTTACATTTTTCAGGACTCTCCTGTTCTTTTAAGCACAATTCATGCATCATTTACAGATGGACAGTTTCCTGGATTTTCTCCCATTAATACAATCACTTCTGCACTGGAGCTGAATATAGCACATCTCTTTTTTTTCATTATGGAGAAAATCTCCATCCAGATGTCAATCAGCCAGCCACATCTGTCTTTGGAGACAGGGAGGAAACCCCCAAACCACGGAGGTGTGAGGTAAACATGCTACTTTGACATCATGTGAAATCTAACAACAACAACAACAACAACAACAACAACAAAAATAGGATCTTTGGCGTTTACACAATGTGACCATCTGTTAGAAAACATGTGCATGCTGTGGTTCATTAAATCAGATCTAAAACAAACATCTGGAAAGAAATGGGTTTGGGGTTAAGATTAAGGTTTGGGGTTATGATTAGAGTTTGGGTTTAGGGTTAGGATTAATTGTGGATTTTGATTAGGGATTAAGGTTGGGGTTAGAATTAGGTTTTGGGGTCAGGATTAAGGTTTAGAGTTTAGAGATTGGGTTTAGGCTTGATATTATGGTTGGGGTTTAGAGTTAAGATTAAGGTTTGAGTTTGAAGTTGAGATTAGGGTTTGAGGTTAGGATTAGGGGTGGGGATATGATTAGAGTTTGGGTTTGGGGTTAGGATTAGGGGTGGGATTATGATTAGGGTTGAGATTGGAGTTAGGATTAGGTTTTGGGGAGGGGTTAATGTTGGGATTAAGGTTTAGAGTTTGGGGTTAAGATTAGGGTTTGGGGTTATGATTAGAGTTTCAGTTTAGGGTTGAGATTAAGGTTTGCGATTGAGGTTGAGATTGGGGATTCGGGTTTGGGGTTAGGATTAGGGGTGGGGTTGTAATTAGGGTTAGGGTTAGAATTAGGTTTTGGTTTGGGGTTAGCATCAGGGCTGAGATTAGGGTTTGGGGTTAGGATTGGGGTGGGATTGTGATTAAAGTTTGGGGTTAGGATTAGGTTTTGGGGTTGGGTTTAGGGTCGGGGCTGAGATTAGGGTTTGGATTTGGGATTAGGTATTAGGGTTTGACCATGTGGTTGTCTTTAAATAAACGTTAATGCATTGTGGATGTTTAACAATAAGTGGATAAAACATATGATGTTACTCTTTAACAAATGATATGAAGTGTGATCACTGGTGAAATGCTGTAAAGTAAGTCATATATTAAACTCAAGGTGATGACTGTGACTCTGCTTCATCACATGACCCTGTTGTTGATTATTTTCCTTCAACAGCATGACAATATCAGTGTGTTTTATTTCTTACATAATGGTACATGCTTTTCCTTTTTCTCCATCGCTGCATTATTTTCATCTTCTGTCACTTTAGGCCACATACCGAGAGGAAACGGTGTGGTCACGTCACTCAGTCAGGTACAGAGGAAGCAGACGCAGCAGACAGTGTCCATGAATTAATGATCAATGACAGGCATAAATAATCAAGCAGATTGGAAAGTAATCAGCTGATGCCAGAATTCGGGCCGGTTACTGAGAGGAAATCCCACCGGACTTCACGTCCAGAGCCTTCCATCAGCACATGTGACTGAGCGCTGACCGCATCAGCACATAGTCACTGATCTGTCTTTCCTTTTACTCTGTCTCACTTTGTCTCTGTCTGTCTTTCTGTCTGTCTCACTGTGTATCTCTGTCTATTTTATTCTGTCTTTCTGTGGGTCTCACTCTGTCTCTCAGTCTGTCTCACTCTGTCTTTGTCTGTCTCACTCTGTCTCTTTGTTTCACTCTCTCTCTGTCTGTCTCACTCTGTCTCTCTGTCTGTCTCACTTTGCCAGTCTCACTCTGTCAGTCTTACTCTGTCTCTCTGCCCGTCTCTCTCTCTCTTTGTCTCTCTCTTTGTCTGTCTCTCTCTTTCTTTCTCCCTCTCTCTGTCTCTCTCTCTCTGACTATCTTTCTCTGTCTTTGTCTGTCTGTCTGCCTCTCTCTCTCTCTCTCTCTCTCTCTTTCTGTCTCCCTCTCTCTCTCTCTCTCTCTCTCTCCCTCAGATATCTTTTCAGACACCACACACTTCCTGTAACAGCGGCTGTCTCATCTCATTCGCTCCTCCACTCTTTATCCCAGGCTGGATAAAGAAGATAAAAAGAGGGATGATGAGGATGAGACAGCGTGACATCTCTAAGACAGTCAGCTTGAAACTTCTCCGGTGTATCAGCGTGGAGATCATTACCCCTTCTGAAAGACGGCTGACGTAGCGCACGAGCTTCGTGCTACAACATTACAGAAGCCGAGGGAGAAAAGTCGAACCTCTTAAATTGACACGACGATGAAAGTAAAAGTGATTCGCAGAAGAACAAGACGCCTGTCTGGATTTCAAATCACACTCTGATGTGTCTCTTTCATCGGGGAAGCGGTTTACATGGGAGAATGTTAGCTATGGATAATGACAGCAGCTTTGTTCCTGATCTGTCAAATGTTAGCTAACAATATCCATACAAGCTAGCTGAATGCTAATCTAGCTAATTGCTAATTGGTTGTAATAAAGACAAAATGTATGTAGGAGCAGATAGATTACATTAATGAAGAAACATTTTTTAAGCTAAATAGTCATCTTTTTCATTTTTTTCAACTATTCAACAAATATAGCATTCATATAAATCCCTCATTCATAATTCCATCCATTTAAATCCCTCTCATTGGCCCATTAGAGTTATTACTGCAAAAATAGAGCAACATTCACCAAAAAAAAACACAATTTTGGTCAAGCTGCAACACGCTCAGGGAAGGAGTGCAATGCAAATACAGTTAATAGCAGGGTTGCCAGATTGGTTTGGTTTAAAAACACTCTTGTTTTTAATAATAATAATCTAAATCAGATTTTGTGTCTGAAATGTACAGAGCCATTTCTATTGTAAAATCCATTCATGATTTGGGGAAAAAAAGGTGGGGATCATAAAGAGAGTGATTTCCATACGTCTGAAATCTGTGTGCAAAAAATTCTCAAGCAAAGGCTAAGAAAAGTCAGAAATATATGTCCTTATTTATTTATTTATCTATCTATCTATCTATCTATCTATCTATCTATCTATCTATCTATCTATCTATCTATCTATCTATCTGTTCATTATTATTATTATTATTATTATTATTATTATTATTATTATTTAGTAATTTGTTTATTTATTTATTTTAAATAAAGCTGTCATCCCTCCATGTCTCAGAGGAAGAGCAATGGACAGACAGTCAAGAGCAGAGGTTGCCAGATTGGGATACTTTAAATCTGAATCAGATTTTGTGCCTGAAATGTACAGAACCATTTCCATTGTAAAATATATTAATGATTCGGACAAAAGGGGGTGGGGAGGGGTGGATAATGGAGTGGATGATTTACATCTGAAATCTGTGTGAAAAAGTTCTCATGCAAAGGCTGAGAAAAGTAAGAAATATGTGTGCTTTCCTTTATTTATTATGTATTTATCTTTTTATTCAAACAAAAAGAGTGGAGATAATGAAGCCTAACATTTTGGATTCATCTCTATGAACTGTAAATAAAGGTCACCTGCATATTCATCCTCAAGCCTCTTTGTTTTCTCTGACAAAAGCAAATATTTTCAGACTAGTTTCAGGTCTTCTTTGCATATTTTTGAGATCGTGGTTGTATTTTGCTGAAGCCTATTAATGATATTACCTCAAATGTTCACAGTTGAAAAAATGAAAGCCTAAAACGAGCTGCTTGACTGGTTACGCTAAAAATGTATTGGATCGTATTCGATAACGCAAGTCAAGTGCTTCTTACTTCGTTTAGTTTGAGGCTATGTGGTTATTAATGTCAAACTTCAAGACTAAAATCTATGGTCATGATCCACTGCGGCAAATATAACTCTACAGTACAGGAATGTTTGAAAATATAGTGAGTGGAAGGTGGAGAATTTTCTAGAAATATGTAACGTGAACAATTTTTATTAAACAATAAATAAATAAATAAAAAACCAAACAGACTCCAGAGCTGGGAGCAGTGAGTAGGACTAATCCTGTGACTGTCACTAATTCCTTTCTCTCGCTCTTTCTAATCACATGTTTATGCTTATTTACACGCTGGAACAGATTTAGGGTATTTTTTTTATTTTCTCCTCGTTCTTGTGAAATCGAATGAAGCGTCGTCCTCGCTTGTTTGAACTTGTCATTCGATCGATTTCCAAGAACGTACACACTTGTTTTGCAAAAAATAGAGCACTCTTACAAAAATAGTTCTTCTTCACATCTTCTTCAGAGAGTTAAATTTTCTTCATTTCCTAAAGAAGAAAGAAGAAAATTCTCTTCTGGAATCTTCTGGTTTTTAGCTTCTGCATTAAAGCCTCAAGGGTTGAGACATTTTTAACATCAATCCATCCATTGTCTATATCACTTTATTCCTAATTAGGGTCACGGGGATCTGCTGGAGCACCCTGGACAGGTCACCAGACCATCACAGGGCCACATATAGACAAACAACCACACACACATTCAGGGGCAATTTAGAATTACCAATCAAACTAATGTTCATGTTTTTGGACTGTGTGAGGAAACCGGAGTACCCGGAGTAAACCCACGCAGGCACAGGGAGAACATGCAAACTCCACACAGAAAGGCCCCTGCCTGTTCGAACCCGGGATTCCAACCCAGGACCTTCTTGCTGTGAGGCAACAGTACTGCCACATTTTTAACATATTTTTTTAAAATCCATTTTGGTTTCCTCAACATCAGAAGAATAATATTTATATTCACACCGTGAATTCTAAGAAATCTAGGTTCTTCACAGGTTCTTTGGGTTCTTCTTGTATGACTTTGAAGCTTCTCTGATAGGAAAACACTTTAAAAGCGATTCTTTGAGAACGTATAATCCTGCAGTGGTGGATTGATGCCCTTTGGAGGATCTACAGAGAACCACTAGAACCACTTCTGAATGGGAAACCCGTTGTAGAGAACAGCTCTCTGTAGTTTCTCAGTAGCTATCTCTTATGGTTTAACTTTACATTTATTTTTCAGTTCCGTTCCTTCATATCAGAACATCCATTTTAGAAAAATGCACAATTAGTCATGGGTTCTTGGGATAGTTAATGGTTTAAGCTTTCCTACTTAGAACCCTTTCTGACAGGAAAACACCAGAGATTTTTCCCAAAGGTTCAAAACATACCATATCTTTATCTTGATGTTCTGTAATACTTTCTACCGTATATGTAGAACCCTATAATACATTTCTGATGTACAAACTAAAGAGCCCTTTAAGTTTCGAGATTAAAACTTCCTCAGAAAAAAATCTTGTACAATTTTGAAACACACACACACACACACACACACAGAGACCTTGACCGACTCTGAGAAGGGCTCCTCGAGGGTTCTTCGGAACCTCTTAAGGTGTTCTAGATGAAAAGGAATCCCATGTCTTGTAGATTAAATTCAAAGCAGAATCTTATTTAAAAAGCTTGAACCGTGGGTCACCAGAAGAGCATCTTCTGTAAGAGTGGGGAACCTGTCTGAATGTGCAGTGTACAGTACACACATAAACACACACACACACACACAGCTAACAGTCCAACAGTTTAAAACACAGCAGGAGACGGAACCATCACCACTGCACTTAAGTCTGTTTCCTTGTGAAACATCTGTCCTGAGTACACACACACATCTCTCACAAAGCCATCAGTGTCCTCATCAGAACACAGCAGGAACTCCAACTCCTCCATCTCCTCTCCAAGCAGTCTACTGACCCCCAAACACACAGCGGCGTAAAAGTGACAAAGGAGACAAGGACGAGACGGAAAGGAAAGGAAAGGAGAGCCGAGCGATACTCACACTGTGGGCTGCAGTGTTCACTCTTGAAAAGAGTCATATCAGGGACGACGAGAGAGAAGGGAGAAATAAAAACGGTTTAGAGCAAGCCAGCAAGATTGACCAGATGACTAGTTGCTTTCCTGCTTCGATTCTTCAGCTCGATCTGCTCGCACTCCTTTGGATCATAAGGACAGATTTCTTTCTCTCTCTCTCTTGATCTTTCTCTCACTCTCTCTCTTTCTCTCCTTCAGCGTCTCCTCTCAGCAGCTCGATGTGTTACTACTGAATCAATGACAGCACTGCCTCAGCTTTACCGGTGGGCTGTACCAACTCAGCCACTGCAGTAGGGAGGGACACGAAGAGCAACGGGTCGTACCACTGAAGCTAGTGAAAAGGGTAGAGAGAGAGAGAGAGAGAGAGAGAGAGAGAGAGAAAGAGAGAGAGAGGGAGAGATTGTAGTCAGCCTTCTTAAAGCTTGAGGACCTATTATTGAGTCTCAGGGTTTAGGAATTCAGGCCAGGGATGGATGAAAGTGCTGCCACACACAGAGTGACGCTGAGGAAACTCGATCCCTGAAGCGTGTGTGTGTGTGTGTGTGTGTGCATGTGTGTGTGTGTGTGTGTGTGTGTGTGTGTGTGTTGATGTGGAACATGTGAGGCAAAAAATCTAAGACTAGAACCTCACAGCCGGAGCCCATGGCAGGGCTGCATAGCAACAGAGTAGTGAGGGAACATCCAGACAGACAGACAGAGAGACAGACAGGCAGGCAGCCAGACAGAGAGGCAGGCAGACAGAGAGACAGACAGACAGACAGACAGACAGAGAGAGAGAGAGAGAGAGAGAGAGAGAGAGAGAGAGAGAGAGAGAGAAAAGAAAGTGAGAGAGGAACAAAGAGAGAGTGAGAGTGAGAGAGTGAGAGAGAGAGAGAAGAGAGAGAGAGAGAGAGAAAGAGAGAGTCAGAGAGAAAAGAGAGTGAGAGAGTCAGAGAGAAAAGAGAGTGAGAGAGAGAGAAGAGAGAGAGAGAGAGAGAGAGCATTATCAAAGCAGAATGGACTTAAACCTGACATAAGCATGTCATAAATATACACTGGACAATTCCATGAGAGTTATCGTCATCAGCGTCATGTTCATGTTACATTACTTTATATCACAGCTTATAACATGCTTTATTACATTTTATAATCATCTTTATGACACTTTATGAAAACTTTCAGAATATAGATTCAATAAAATTAATATTACCCCCTCACTGCCAAATGCCCCCAAACAGATCAATAACTCATTGCTTAGTTTCCCACAAACAGATAAATACCCCACTCACTGAGAAATGCCCCCAAACAGATCAACACCCCACTCACTGAAAAATGCCAGAAAACCAGATAAATACCACCATCACTAATAAATGCCCTCAACGGATAAATACCCCCACTGCCAAATGCTGGCAAACAGAAAATATCACCATCACTAATAAATGCCCAAAAAAACAGAAAATATTACCAACACTAATAAATGCCCTGAACAGATAAGTACCCCCTCACTGCCAAATGCCCAGAAAAACAGATAAATATGCCAATAACTGCCAAATGCCCCCAAACAGAAAATACACCCTCACTGCCAAATGCCCAGAAAAACATATAAATACCCCCCACTGCCGAATGCCCCCAAACAGATTAATACCTCCATCACTATTAAATGCCCTCAGCAGATAAATACACCCTTCTTTGACAAATGCTCAGAAAAATAGATAAATACCCCTCACTGCCGAATTCCCCCAAACAGATTAATACCACAAATGCCCAAAAAAAC
>NC_080713.1:3878698-4066198 GCF_019097595.1 Hemibagrus wyckioides
TCTCGGCGAGCAGGAATGGGTTCGATATCAACATTTACTTTGAAGATACAAACATTTGTGTGGGACAAAATGAGATACGGAACTTTTCAATAAATATATCGCTCCTAGTAGGCTAGGGAAAAACTTATATACTTATATAAAACACTACAAAAACGTAAAGTCCTGAGTGTCTACTTTCATACAGTATGAGCTTCATATTAACCTCCACTGTGGAGTGAGGCATGACAAATACACTCAATCATCAACATGGACACAAGAACAACAGGCATTTTTGGTCTCTGGGAAAAAGATTTGAATATAGTGAATAGTAAGAAAATAAATCTATATTATAGAAATAAAAGGTCACTGGTGTTACAGTCATCGGTGTGATGGACACAAGTAACAAGGCGCTAGCTACTTAACTCGCTAATTAAAAATGTGAACGTTTTCTCCGTCCCCGTAACAGCATTCGTACCGCATTCGTCCTTTTCTTTAAACAAGCCGTGTTCATTAAGTAGAATAACGGCGGTATCAGTGATAAGTGAGGATTATGCGAGATTTTAATCAGTCTGTACACCTGCGGAAGACCCTCAGCAGCCGAGTAAACACACGGAGGAGAGATCTTGATTCCTACACACATCTGTTTTACATTTTAATCAAGCGGCGCACAAGTGGTGCGGCATACAAACTGCTGAGCAGACCAAAAAATCATTAGGGATAAACCAGTGAGTCAGAGACGCTCTCGCTCGCCATCTCCACCACAGCATCCTTCATCTGGCAATCTGTCAGCTTTCCAGCGTAAACCAGGTTATTAAAATTCTCCCATCCGACTGTAATCAGTGAACAAGTTCTCTGATTTTTATTTCCTCTGTCTGTTGCAAATTCGGTGTGTTCTGCGAGGCGAACTGTCTTCCCCTGTAGCTTCACGGCAGAGACGGTAATTACCGCTTTAAGCCGTGGGAATGAGTACCTCCCGGTCCGTGACATTCACTTGGAACATCATTACGCGCATTTCCCAACTTCTGACAATGATCCTAATGCACCTGACAGAGGAATTAAATGGGTAGGGATCAAGGGCACTCAGCTGGAACTTTTCCTAATAAATCTGCCTGCTCTGACCCTCTTGTTATTACGGCGAGTGAGAGAAGTGGGGGAAAAAAGTAATTGGCCCGAAGGCTGCAGCTGGAGGAAAGGCTGGAGTAGAAGTAAGAAGTTCGGACAGACTGAGACGGGAGAAGTGATCGGACTGCTAAAGCAGACCAGATGAGCAGAATAGCCAAAAAAAAAAAAAGGCTGTTCGAGGGGAGGTGTGTGGGTGGAGGGGTGGTGGGAAAAAGGGCGAGAGAATAAAATGACAGGTCTGAGAATAACCAAGGAAGTTGGACAGATATGGAGAGACATGGTAAAAGACAAGAAAGGAGGGCTGGAAGATGGGAACTGAGGGGGAGGACAGGCACTTCAGTAAGTCTGAAGGGATGAAAATAGCGGTATATCAAGGAGAATGTGAATAGAGACATGGAAAAGAGAGAAAGAGAGAGGGAGAGAAAAAAAGGTAAAACAGGTTAAAAGAGACCAATGTGAGCTGCCTGGTCTGGAAACATCCATCCTCATCTGCAGGGAAATCAGCTCCAATCTGGGGGGCTGTCAGCTTTGTGCCAGCAGGCCCTGCTCCCAACCACATGGACGATCTCTCACACACACACACACACACACACACACACCTGTGCATAAATCTACCCCCTATCCTGACACATTAATCTCCCCTTTAAATGCATCATTGCATCCAAACACCATGCAGCAGATATATTATCACAGGCTCCTGCTATTTTTAATGTTCTCCCTGTTCACATGCTTTCTTCATCTCTCTCTCTCTCTCTTTCTCTCTCTGTTTTCAGCCAACAAAAAAAGCCCAATTATGTCTCAAGCAGCACCGCAAATTCGAGTGGACACTGAATCAGTAGCTGGGGCAGAGCCACAGGCGGCCATCTGTCTGAGTTGGCGTGGATGAAAGGGACGCCACTTTGGTCAAAGAGCCCTTGGTGTCCAGATGGAGAGGTTTTTCCACTACCTGATCATCAGCTAACCGTGGCACTGCAGGGCAGGACTCCAGTGCATTCGTAGCCAGCGGGTCATTGTATTAAAAAAATAAATAGATTAAAAAAAAAAGGCCACTGCATAACCGTGAATCATTCACACTTCAGACTGCAGTCCAGCACACGAAGTCTGAAAACCCTGTTCGCTTTCACTTCTTAAAGGTTCTGATGTCACACATGAATGGGCATTTAGACCAAAAGCCGGATTAATTGTACCGCTGACCTCATGCAGCGTATCAGCCCTCGCCTCAAAGGCTTTATTCAACGTATCATTTAGCTCTTAAGCGTGAAAAGAGACTCGTGAAAAGTATAAACAAAAACATTTCTCATGGTCTACATGATATCTACATGGACCGGGGCAGAGCTTATTCTATTATTTCATTTCCACACTGTCAAAACACCACTTTGTGTTCATCTGTCTGACACCCGCGAGAGAGCATCCGACAACACCGTGGTTTATTCAGCAGAGTGTGAAGCGTGAACTTATTGAGCAGATTATTATAAACACGAATGGTGAATAGCGTCAAATAAAATCCTTCAAGTCAACAAAATAAAGTTAGTATATTCGGTTTTTTTCATTAAAAGGGTTTATTTGCTTGTTTATATATTGATTTATTTAGTACTTTGGATATGCCTTCCATTTTATCCCCACTTTTTTTTTTTTACCTGCCAAATCCCTCCCACTTTCCCGCTCAGAGATGCCCAGGACTGGCTAATGGCAGTGTGATTGACAGGGCAGAAAGAGTAATGCCCCGACCATCCAGAAAACACAGATAGCTTTGCTTTAGCTCACTTTTGTATACATTTTGAATATATAGAATTTTTCATTTATATTTATTTCTCTTGTAATCTAAAGCAGTCTCTGGCAAAAGAATTTCCTTTGGGATATCTTATCTTATCTTATCTTATCTTATCTTATCTTATCTTATCTTATCTTATCTTATCTTATCTTATCTTATCTTGTGATTAGTCAAACTTGTGAGCTCTCACTGATCGAGAGAAAAGAGTTAGCACTTTTTTTCTCTAACACTAAGAAACTTTGTCATTTTTATGGCTGATTGTGTTGCAGGGTTTCAGCGGTGACGCAGTAAGTCCTAGACTACTGGAGGCGTGAAAATATTTGCTCTTTAGATCCAATTTTATGTCCAAAAAACTGTACAAGCACTTGATTATATATTCCGACTGCTTAATCAACCATGATATATATATATATATATATAAACTAGCCAACATTTAACACAAAGGACAATCAGATCCTCCGGAAGCCTTTTCGTGATTGGGGAAACCAAAAATGCTTGATTTTAATGCAAAGCGTTTCAGGGGCACTGCATCATGGCTGACCCTGCACTCTGACCCCCAAGGATGGGATATGTGGAGAAAGAATTTCACTGTGCAGTAATGTATATGTGACAAATAAAGACAACTTAACTTAAGCACTGGATTCTTCATTTAAACTCCTCCCACTGAAGACATACAGCTGTACTCATTTTCCACTCACGTGAATGGAAGAGGGATTTGACTGAACGTGTGGTCACATGACACGTCACGACCCAAATCTACAGGAAATCTGTGCTAATTTTGAACAAAGTTTGCTAATCCTTCTGAATATCACAGATTTTTCTTGATTTTGTGTTAAATTCATGCATCCTGGAGAGACTGGTCAATGTCTGCTCTACTGATCTAATGGGCTTGTTTAAGTAGCTCTTATAATACATATTATTATGCCTGAATGTATGTTCCTGGAAGAATTTTCATTTAACAATCCAAATACAGCGCTATGGTCTGTCTGAGATACACTATATTTGCTAAAGTTTTGGGACGTCTGCCTTTACATGCACATGAATGTAATATGGAGTTGTCCCGCCTTTTACAGCTATAACAGCTTCAGCTATTCTGGGAAGTGTTTCCACAAAGTTTAGGAGAGTGTTTATGGGAATTTTTGACTATTCCTAACCCTCTAGAAGTGCATTTGTGAGGTCAGGCACTGATGTTGGTCAAGAAGGTCTGGATCGCAGTCTCCGCTCTAATTCATCCCAAAGGTGTTCTATGGGGTTGAGGTCAGGACTCAAGTCAAGTTCCTCCACACCAAACTCACTCATCCATGTCTTTATGGACCTTGCTTTGGTCACTGGTGTGCAGTCATGTTGGAACAGGAAGGGGTCATCCCCAAACTGTTCCCAAATAGTTTGGAGCATGAAATTGTCCAAAATGTCTTGGTATGAAGCTGAAGCATTAAGAGTTCCTTTCACTGGAACTAAGGGGCCGAGCCCAACCCCTGAAAAACAACACCTGAACTCAATGATTTGTCCCAAAACTTTTGGCAATCTAGTGTATATGAAGAAGCGACTCTGTAAATAAAATCATATTTCAGCCCAGTTTATATAGCGATACCATATAAGTTTTATTTTGTAGCTCAGTAATGCATTGTTTAGTAATAGTATCTGTTTATAACACAACATGTATTTATATTTGGTTCCGTCTCAAATGAACGCTATTTTTTAGCATTTATTATATTATTCTGGGGTTTTTTTAAGGGAACAGACTAATAAGCAGGTGAATTGGTGTAATTTGAAACTGGTGGACATTTACCATGTTGTTTTCTCAATTTATTCTCATCCTTACAAACTAATTAGCGTTACTTCTGACAAACGGAGGAGCATCTGCTTTTATTTCCCTACAGTAAGCACCGGAACAGATTGTATGAGGTTTTATTTAGACTCTACATGAGAACAGGTAAAGCTGTTTAGCTCTAAATGAGCTTTCTGCTCAGTTAAATTTATACTTTCGATCAGTAGATGCATGTGTATTGTGTATACGTGCGGATTAGCGTTGACTACAGGGATTTGTGTGGTAACCATAGTTACAGCGATGTCAAGCACAAGGAATATGGGGAAAAATATCTCATATTTACTATTCTACACTATTTTTTAGTATACATAGTGTGAGTACAAGAAAAAAAAGAAGTGTGAAATATTGGACACTTCATGCACTCAATGCTCACAGCTTTGTTTACGTAGTAGAAGGGGGCGGGGCTAGCAGGCAGCAAAGATGTCTTACAAAAGTCTATTAAACAACAAGCTCACACTGTGTGATTTAATATTGAACATATAAAGCTAGCAACTAGGAAACATAGAGCATGTAGTGCATAGTGTCTAGTAAGTCATTTGGGACGCAGCTCCGCAGCTCCTCCCATTACCATATATGGAATTAATCCGCTGTGTTCTACACAACACATGGAACGATACTCATTTAAATAGCAGGGTTAGCGCTCGTCCAAAACCGAAAGCACTTGTATTTGAAAATAAATTAGCATTACATACCAAAAAATATAAAACATATTTTTAAATTAAAATGTCTTTTCATGCATATATATTCAGCACAATTTGAGTAAACATCGGTGTGAGTGAATTCATTTACTGAAACTGAGTTTAAGTAGCTAGCGAGCTAGTTACCTCACACATCATTGCTTAGTACATGAATATAAGAAGAAAATAAAGTACCTGCTAGCAAGCTATTTATCTCACACATTTATAGCTTTGCTAGCTGGCATTGTATATAAGAATAAATTAGAGCACACATACACGCTAGCTAGCTAGTTACCTCACATATTCGAAGCTTTGCTAGCTGCCTTTGTTTATAAAGAGAAGTTAGAGGACACGTACATGCTAACAAGCTAGTTACCTCACATATTTATTGCTTTGCTAGCTCTAGCTACTTAGTTACCTCAGACATTCATAGTTGTGCTTGCTGCCATTGTATAAAAAGAAAAGTTAAAGGACATGAACATGCTAGCTAGCTAGTAACCTCACATATTCGAAGCTTTGTGACCTGGCTTGTACATAAAGAGAAATCATGCTACATGTACATGCTATCTAGCTAGTTACCTCACACATTTGAAGGTATGCTAACTGGCAGTGTACATGAAGAGAAAGTAAGCTACATGTACATGCTAGCTAGCTACTTACCTCACATATTTGAAGCTCTGCAACCTGGCTTGTTCATAAAGAGAAATTAAGCCACATGTACATGCTAGCTAGCTAGTTACCTCACACAATTATCGCTTTGCTAGCTGGTATTGTAAAAAAAAATAATAATAAAAAATAATAAATTAGAGGCCATGTACATGCTACGTAGCTAGCTGGTCACCTCACACATTTGAGGGTATGCTAGCTGGCAGTGTATATGAAGAGAAATTAGAGCACATGTACATGCTAGCTAGCTAGCTAAATCACATATTCGAAGCTTTGTGACCTAGCATACATATGAAGAGAAATTATAGCACATGTACATATTACTTAGCTAGTTACCTCATTAATGATGCTCTAATAAAAGTGAAAAGTGTTCTGCTTAAGTCTGCAATTCGCTAGCCAGTGTTAGCAGCTTAGCTAACAGGTGTAGTCGTGTTGGAGTAATTTCTGGAAAAAAACAAAGAAAAGAAAGAAATTTAATGTTCAAACTTTTTATTTCTGTACTTTTACTTGTGGTCTTTTTCTTAAGTACAGGAAAGGAAACATTCTCTTTGCAAAGTACTTCCTGAAGGTCAGTGTGTTGCAGGGCAGTCGAGACTTTCCAGTCACCTGGTTTTATAGAAGAGGTTCATTTTTTATACGGCCTCTCCATTTTCAATGCAACGCTCGTCACAGGCTAACGATCCGCTTACTCTGCCCTCCCAAAGTCGGTACAGTCAAGGTCGCATGCTGCGTGTCTTCGCTACGACTGGCAGATCCTGCGTCTGAGAAAGACAGAGAGAGAGAGAGAGAGAGAGAGAGAGAATAGAGGTACAGAGAAAAAGGCACACAAAGAAAAATTGCAAGAGAGCCAGAGAGAGAAAGACAGACAAAGAGAGAGAAAGAATAAAGAGACACAAAGACAGAAAGGAAGGATGATGAGAGTGTGTGTGTGTTTGTGTGTGTGTGTGTGTGTGTGTGTTTGTGTGTGTGAGAGAGAGAGAGAGAGAGAGAGAGAAAGAGATACAGAGAATGGAGAGAGAGAGAGAGAGAGAGAGAGAGAGAGAGAGAGAGAGAAAAGAGATACAGAGAATGGAGAGAGAGACAGAGAGAGAGAGAGATCTGAATGGGACTGAAGGATGAGTGAAGGAGAAAGGCTAAATGATGGAGGGATAAAAGAAGCAGCGTGTGAATGATCTGGGAGTAGAACATGTGTCCTGTCTCACACCCTCTCAGCCTTCTAAAGTGTGTGTGTGTGTGTGTATGTGTGTGTGTGTATGTGTGTGTGTGTGTGTGTGTGTGTGTGTGTGTGTGTGACGTCTCACAACAATAATCCTGTTTGTGACCCAGAGATTTTTTGCTCTACTTAAAGACATAACAGACAGGTTGTAGCAGTGTGTGTGTGTGTGTGTGTGAGAGAGAGAGAGAATGAGAGAGGGAGAGAGAGAGAGAGAGAGAGAGAGAGGGAGAGAGAGAGAGAGAGAGAGAGAGAGAGAGAGAGAGAGAGCATGTCAGTCCGCTGAGTCTGTCAAGGGAGACAAATGTTATAAATATTCTTCATGCTGCACGTTAGCGTGTAATTAAAATGAAAGCACTTTTACAGTTTGCACACAAGTGAGAAACGTTCGCTGGAGTCTGCAGTACATCTCAATTCCCCAAGAGCCCGAGAGGCTGCTCTCACAAGAACATCACGTATCCATCAGAACACATCCTCTCATCATTTATTTCAACAAGAGCTCAGCGAGAACTCTATTATTCTCCTGTAACCGCGTGTCCCCTACATCACAGCAGCATCCCGATTGTTATGACATCTCATCTACTAAAGAACGACATGTCAGGGGTTTTTAGTTACATTTAATGTTGTGGAACATCTACAGGAACAACTATAAACAACTGTAAGCGGCTATAAACAGTTATAAGGAACTACAAGCAGCTATTAGCTATTAGCAGTTATAAACAGCTATAAGCAAGACAGAAGTAGCTATAAGTAGCTATAAACAGGTATTAGGAACTATAAGCAGTTGTAAACAGCTACAAACAGCTGCAGACAGCTATAAGAAGCTATAAACTGCTATAAGCAGTTATAAACAGTTACAAACAGCTATAAGCAGCTATAAACAGTTATAAGGAGTTATAAGCAGCTATAAACAGTTATAAGGAGCTATAAGCAGCTATAAACAGCTATAAGCAGATATATACAACTATAAGCAGATATAAGCAGCTATAAACAGCTATAAGGAGCTATAAGCAGTTATAAACAGCTACAAACAGCTATAAACAGCTATAAGCAGACATAAGCAGGTATAAACAGTTACAAACAGCTATAAACAGCTATAAGCAGATATATACAACTATAAGCAGATATAAGCAGCTATAAACAGCTATAAGGAGCTATAAGCAGTTATAAACAGCTACAAACAGCTATAAACAGCTATAAGCAGACATAAGCAGGTATAAACAGTTACAAACAGCTATAAACAGCTATAAGCAGATATATACAACTATAAGCAGATATAAGCAGCTATAAACAGTTATAAGGAGCTATAAGCAGTTATAAACAGCTACAAGCAGATATATACAGCTATAAGCAGATATAAGTAGCTATAAGCAGCTATAAGGAGCTATAAGCAGTTATAAACAGCAGCTATGAACAGCTATAAGGAGCTATAAACAGCTACAAACAGCTATAAGCAGACATAAGCAGATAGAAGCAGTTATAAGCAGCTATAAGCAGTCACTCTATCTTTAATCTCTCTCTTGAAGTTAATTAGTCATAAAAGTGCAGTTTCTGAGAAACTGTTACATGTCAGAACACTTAAAAGTTACAGCTTTACCTCTGACTGTTACAAAACGCTGACACTGGAGACGCCTTACAAAAATAATAATAAAGAATAATAAATAAAATAAAGAATAATAAATAAAATAGAGAATAATAAATAAAATAAGGAATAATAAATAAAATAAAGAATAATAAATAAAATAGAGAATAATAAATAAAATAAAGAATAATAAATAAAATAGAGAATAATAAATAAAATAAAGAATAATAAATAAAATAGAGAATAATAAATAAAATAAAGAATAATAAATAAAATAGAGAATAATAAATAAAATAAAGAATAATAAACATCGGGTTATTATTGATAAGATTAGATCATGTTTGAGGATTTAACAGTGCTCTTTTTTGATTTAAGGCCAGATAGAAAATGTATAGAATGTGTAAAAAAAATCATAAAGATTAATAAATGTGTCTTGAATTCACTCATTTATTTGTCTCTCTCTCTCATTCTGTATCTCTCTCAAACACACACAAGAAGAGAAGTCTCTCTCTCTCTCTCTCTCTCTCTCTCTCTCTCTCTCGCTGTCTCCCTCTGTCTCTCCCTCACTTCCACAATCTCTCTCTTACTCTACCTCTATCTCTTTCCCACACACAATCTATCTTTCACTGTCTCTCACTGACCCTATCTCTCTATCTGTCCCTCTCTTGCTGTCTGTCTCTCCCTCACATACTCAGTCTCTCTCTATCTCTCTTTCTCTCTCACTCGGTCTCTCTCTCGCTCTCTCCCTCTGTCTCTCCCTTGCTTACACAATCTCTCTCTATCTCTCTCTTACTCTACCTTTATCTCTTTCCCACACACAATCTCTCTCTCTCTTTCTCTCTCTCTCTCTCTCTCTCTCTCTCTCTCTCTAACTCTCTCTTTCTGTCTCTCTTTTGCTGTCTGTCTCTCTTTATCTCACTCTATCTCTTTCTTTCTCCCACACACAATCTATCTCTCACTCTCTTTCTCTCTGAGAGTCTTGCTGTCTGTCTCTCTCTCACATACACAAACTCTGTCTCTCTCTATCTCTAGACAATCTCTCTCTCTCTCTCTTGCTTTCTGTCTCTCTCTATCTCTAGACACTCTCTCTCTCTCTCTCTCTCTCTCTCTCTGGTGTCTCCCATATGATATTGCCTTCCTTTTTGAGTCTGGTTCATCTCAAGTCTTCTTCCTCATATCATCTCAGGGATTTTTCCCTCACCACCATCACCCCTGGCTAGTTCATGTTCAATCTCCACACAAACACACACACACAGTATATATTAGTGCAAAACATCCCTGAAGGCAGTCTTATTGAATAACACGAAAAACAGTATGTTATGATTCATGTGTGTAAAACTTTCTCTCTGATGATTTTTGTAACATCGTCCAGTCCTAAAGGATTAGCTAAAAAAACCCTCATATACCCCGAGAGTAAATATTACATGAAGTCACGGTTATACACGCAGTCTTATTAAGAGAGAAACTTTGATTTGTTTAATAATAACACACACCGAAACCCTGTGAACGAGGGGCGTGAGCGAGCGTGTCATGTTCGCTTCACTCTTCCTTCTTTTCCCCTGTTTCTTTAAACTGTGCTTGAATGACGAGCTTCTCATTTCAATATCAACGGAGAATCATTTAATCTTGTATGTGGGCCTGGGGCGTAGAGGGAAATGTGTGTGTGTGTGTGTTTTTTAAGAAAGGTCTGAAACAAAGACTCCGCCACCGCGTGCTGACATGAAAGGAGGCGGAACTATAATTACTCCACTGAGAACTGAGCTGCTTTTGTCTTCAGCAGGAAGCTTCTGACACTCAGAGGGGAAAAGGGAAAATCCACAGCACTCCTCTTTTATTTCTGTTACTAAGCACAAAACGGTGGCGCGCGTACAAAAATGTCGTCGTGTGTTATCGATATTGGGTCGACGGTTGATGTGTTTCATGGACTACAGAGAACTTAAAATCACAGACAGCATTAAATCACATTCGTGTCATGTGACGTGTCAAGCGTACGTGGAGAGCACACGGGACGCGTCTCGGCTGCGTTCCCAATAAAGAAACGGTGTAGGACTACGCCGCATGAACCTCATGGGTGCAGCCATCTTGTTCCAGAAGCCACAGATCTCTAAGGTTATTGGTCTCAAAAGGAAACGAGTGTTAAGAAGCCTCGTAGCAGCTGGAAAGATCCGGCGAGTGAGTCAAGAAGCCTTCAGAGAGAGAGCGTGAAAGCAATGAGAGAAAGCATATGGACTTTGCGCTGATAAAGAAATAAATACAGGTGTAAAATGTGCGAATGGTGTTCGGTTAAAAGGTCACTTAGGACCAGGAGAGCATGAAAAAGTCATTTTATGGATGCTTTCACATATGCAGTGTTTCATCTTTTTGAAATCAATCCCTTGTGTGTTTAGGAATAAGGCAGCCAGACCAAACCGTCTGAGAGAGGAAGGTAGTGAAAACTGAGCCTTGAGGCACAAAGGAAGTGTTCTAATTTCAAAAGTATTGCCAAAAAAAGTGCTAAATCATTTTAGCAGTATGATGCATATGTTACCCCCACGCCCCCTCTGGGGTCCTACATGCACCCGCTCTCGAACCCGAGTCTCTGGCGCTCTAACAAGGAGGCTAAACTAGAGTCAGTCGAGATCAGGGGAGTGAGGTTTACCTGTACAGCACCTACTGCTGGCCTCCACTACACTCACCCCCCTAAATCTCACTCCCATCCGGGTCATGGCACCAATGTAACCTCACCAGGGTCCTACTTGCACCCGCTCGGAGGTGGTCTCAAACCCAGGTCTCCAGCATGGGAGGCGGACGCTTTAACAAGGAGGCTAAAGTAGAGTCAGTCACTAGTTCATCTTTTGAGATCAGGGGAGTGAGGTTTACCTGCACAGCACCTACCGCTGGCCTCCGTTACACATACTGGAATTGCTGATGAATAGGAAAATATGAGTACACAGTAAACAGTAGGGTTTTCCACACTGCATTTAATCATCACTCTAACCCCTGTGTAGAGGAATGTTACATGAATTCACACGGGTAATCTAGAAGCTGGTAAAGAAGCGTGGCTATTTTCCCTGGGTTATACAACTCTACACCGCTGTGAGAATTCAGACAAAGCAGAAAAGCTGGCAAATGGAATTCTTCCCTCTGATTGGACGAGACATCTGTCACTCAGGGTATACAGATAGTAGGAAATTGTGTATCTAACTTTATTTCTTGTACATGTGTGGAGTTCTGCCTTCACTTTAAACCATTCTTTATTCGACAGTGCAGCTTTAAACCTTTTAAAAGAAAATAATAAACATGTATATTTATATTCATAAGAAAATGGAGTTCATTCAGCGCTACTGTGAGGAAGGACGTTCATATGGCGTGATGTTGGAGATACTGATAGCGTATCATGGCGTAAAGATTAGTTTGCGATCTCTAAAAACACACCAGGTATGTTAGGAAGACCAAACTATTCCAGATGAAAGGATGTAAGGAGCGCTATAAGAGCAGAGCTGTGTTCATACACCCACCAATCCACTTTCTACTGCTGTAGCAACTGCTGGACTGACTGTAGATCCTGAGTGACCGATGTCTCGTCCAATCAGAGGTCAGAATTTCATTCGCAAACTATACCTACCTTTTCCACTTTGTCTGAATCGTCCTTGTGTTTTCGGTTGTGTTTTGTGTTTCTCGGCCACCTTATTTATCCAATCACATGCAAATATGCAAATTATAAGAAGGTCAGTCCAGGGTTTAGTACAGTGTGAAAGGTCAGATTATGAAGAGCCAGGATTCATCTTTAACCCTGTGTAACAATGTGAAACCTTAAACTATATAAAGCCAGGATTCTGTTTGCTCTGAGTTTATAATCACATAAGGAATTATATCACGTGTGAAAAGCTCTTTAGTGATCTAATGGGAAAACAAACTCCTGAAAGGAATTCAATTCCTGGATGACAGGAAAGGACCAGGATTCGACAATCCTCTGACACGTCTGTCAATTGTGATTAAGTGATTAATCTGAGATCATGAACCACATGGGATAAGCTTCGAACACACACACACAAACACACACACTTTGTCACACTACAGAGAGGACTCTGATCATTAGATGAAGGTAAGACTCGCCGTCTTCCTCAGGCTTTCCTCCGTAACGCACACGCTTTATAGAGCGCCTCATTCTGACGCCACATCCGTCAAGTGTCTTTCAATTAAGTTCTTTGCTTTCTTTCTTTCTTTCTACGCCAAAAAAGGAAGTAACAGAAGAAGCCGAGCCAGCCATCACACTGCGGTGCTCTTTGAAGTTAATGAGACAAAACTATCAGCCGCCTCAATTTTAATTAGCAATCGGGCGAAATGATTACATTTTTAATTGAAGCTGTCATTTTCAATTAAGATATGACGTCCTTGAGAGAGAGAGAGAGAGAGAGAGAAGAAGAGAGAAAGAGTGAGAGAGAGAGAGAGAGAGAGAGGAAGAGAGAGAGATAGAGAGTGAAAGAGAGAGAGAGAAGGAGAGAGAGAGACACACAAAGAGACAGAGAGGAACAGAGAGAGATAGAGAGTGAAAGAGAGAGAGACACTTCTCTTCTTCTTTGATTTGGATGTGACTGAACGTTGTCATGGCAACCAATGATTCTAATGTGTTTATACTCATCTTTTAAAAAACGTCTAAGTTAAGTAAGCTCTCTTTTTTTCCCAATTAGAGAATTTTGTGCTCCAATTTTATCTAAATAAAAAAAAAAGATTCTCACCAAAAAAAAAAACTTTTTTCCATATATAATTTCAACCGAAAAAATCTTCCATCATGTGAGACGGAGGAAAATACAGGGTGTATTCACAGCACTCCTGAGCTGAATCTGAGCACGTGTAATTACCGCCTCGTTCACGCCGACTGAATGCTCAGGTACGTCCTCGAGACCGAGCGGGTGGTGAATGAATATTCAGCAGAAAAGATAAGCCTGTTCATTTCCTCTCCTCTCTTCCCGGTTCATCCGCAGCTCCTCTGAAGTATCTCTCTCGCTTTGTCTTTCTCGTCCGCCCTGCTCATTTCGTCCCCTTGACTTCCTTCTGTCCTGCCTGGTTTTTTTTGTATTCTCTGTTTCACATTTCCTGGAGGGGAAGCTCTCGTGTTTGGCTGGCGAGACAGTGGCGTTCTGCTCGCTCCGTTCTCTCTCTCTCAGCAACAATAGCGCTTTCTCATTAACTCTTATCAAAGTTCATCTTGCATCGCAAATATGTCGGGTCTCGGTGTGGAGAGAGAGAGAGAGAGAGAGAGAGAGAGAGACAGACCGAGCAAACACAACTGAATGCAGTGAGGCCACAGATTGGTGTAAAGATAAAAGGCATATTCATGTGTCCTGGGTTGGTTTAGGACACATGGTATTGGAAAATATATACGTGATTCATTCTCAAGACGTGAATCCGGTTCCTTTCTCACGTCTTGTCGGTGTTTTGGTTACGGTTCGGACGCACCGGACGGTCTCGAGCTGGGATTTAATGGATTGCGAAACTCCCTGATTAATTAAAATCCCGGTTTGTTAAGCGTGACATTAATCCTCGACACATCCTCCAGAGTCTGTCCAGACGTTTCTGAACACTTTTCTGTAAATGGAATGGATTTCCTCATCCTACTGCATGTGTGAGGAGAAAATTATTTTTTAAATGGAACAAACAGAATCATTAAATCCCATATAGTATTTTTTTTGCCTCCCAAAAAGCGTCTATTTTTGTCCACAGTTACATTACTGCCAATTTCATCTAGTTAGTCCTGTTCAGATTTTCTTTTTATTCAGTAGAATTATTAGTGATGAGTAATACAACAAGCTGAATCAGATCCGCTGGACATTACAATAGTCAATCATTTTGGACAAAAATAATTTAGCATGAAAGCAGATTGTTATAAAAGCTTAAAATCCCCATGTTTCAGGATGGACATCTATTGTGTATGACCTGTGTGTGAGGACTGGACCGCAAAAATCACCTCAATCTTATTTAAAAAGAAATAAACCCTTATTTTAAGGATAATCTTTATTTCCTTTGAGGTTTTGAATCACACTATATTGCCACAAGTTTGGGACGTCTGCCTTTACATGCACATGAATGTAATATGGGGTTGTCCCGCCCTTTGCAGCTATAACAGCTTCAACTCTTTGTGAGGTCAGGCACTGATGTTGGACGAGAAGGTCTGGCTCACAGTCTCCGCTCTAATTCATCCCAAAGGTGTTCTATGGGGTTGAGGACTCTGTGCAGGACCAGTCCTGTGCAGGACTCTGTCCAGTCAAGTTCCTCCACACCAAACTCACTCATCCTTGACTTTATGGACCTTGCTTTGTGAGGTCATGTTGGAACAGGAAGGGGTCATCCCCAAACTGTTCCCACAAAGCATAAAATTGTCCAAAATGTCTTGGTATTACAAGCATTAAGAGTTCCTTTCACTGGAACTAAGGGGCCGAGCACAACCCCTGAAAAACAACACCTGAATTCAATGATTTGGAGGGGTGTCCCAAAACTTTTGGCAATATAGTGTATTTACACTTCCTATATAAAGCACTACAGTAGGGAGTAAGGAGCCATTTGGGATTTAGACTCTGTTTTAATAAGCTCTTAGATCCTTTTACACATCCATAAATGTTTTTTTTCTTGCCTGTTACATTTATGTTATTAGCTCTGCGCGGATTTTTATTCTCTAAAATGATTAGCTGCAGGAATAGTGATGACCGACAAAATTAGCCAACATCAATTTTGTTATGATGATGGGAGAAAAACCAAGATAGTGGAACAAACTGGCTACGTCACTGGAAAAACGGCTACAACTATCTCAAGAGACGATATATCCAGACACTGATGACGATACATCAGCCCTGACAGGCGGCGCTGAAAAAGCACAAAAGACACTGACGAGTAAATGTACTGCTCCTGTATGTAACTCCTCCATCAGTGATCAAGCCTTAATTAGGAGTAAATTAATCATCCGGTGAAAAAATACTTGAGAAATACATTTTCATGTCTGAAAATGTTCTCTTGTTTAGACCTGTTCTTACGCTAAATAACCAAGTGAGTGATCCTGTAGTCAAAACCTCCTCCATTAGCATCAGTCTGGCTAGTTCAGTCAAATGCTGATAGAGTTTTCATGGCTGGTTTTATTAGCTAGCTCATGTTGTTTCATACATTTTTAGCTAGCGGGCTAAATCTAGCAAACTTATACATTTGTCTATAGCATTGAATTATAATTAGCACAACGTACGTGATATATAATTCAGTTTAATCTAGATTGTACATGCTACAAAACAAACAAAGCTGGTTAGCTAGCTTAGCTCTTCTACCTAGCTAATGGCTTGCCTGTATATATTTCCACAGGTTGAATGTTATGCTAAATTTTTCCGTGGAAGCTAAATTTAAAACTGCTAATAAATCAGATCTGAGATTAGAGCTAAGTGATCAGGAAACTGTTTCACATCCTAGTTTATGACTTTCCGCCCTTTCCGACAGGATCGGTGCTGCTACTATGAAATTATTATTAGCAAAAAGCTAATAGCTTATGCTAAGGCCCTGATACTACTCCGGTGGTGTTTTTATCTGCTCTAACACACCTGATTCTTCTAATCAGCTACTTAACAGGAAGTTTCAGAGCCCACGTGGGCGTGTTAGGGCGGAGACAAACACTACATTGTGCAGAGCCAGAGCACGGGAACCACCATTCCAGGCGTTTTCCCATATTTCTCACCATTATAATCAACTCTGTAATCTCCCTCTCTGTCTTCTTCTTCTTCTCCTTCTTCTCGGTTATTCTTCTCCTATCTTCTGCCTCCTTCTCATTTTTTTCCCCCACCATGGCAGACACATTGCCTGGTATCCTCATTACCATTGAAATGTAAAACACTCTAATTGAGTGCTGATTGCAGCCTTTCACACAGTCTTCCTCGAGACGCCGGCGTACGGAGAAAGCGCAGCTCCTGAATAAATGAACCATTACCGCGGGAAAAACCTTCGTCTCAAGGAGACCATACTTATCTCCCATTCCTTGAGTAATTGCCTCCATTGTTGTCTATCATTATCTGCCACTGGTTTTACCAAACCAATCTGAATCCCTCTCTTGCTCTCCAGCTCCAAATATTTCATTCGGCATGATTTTTTTTTCTCTCTCTCTCCGCCCTTTTCGTCTCCCTGAGAAATTGCGGGCATTTATTTTTCTCTTTCTATTTTAAATCGGTACTTATAAGGAAAATCTAAGGCGTCTCCTGTGAGTATAAACCTGTCATCAAACTATAATCGTGACTTATCTTGTAAAGAAAAATAGAAATAACCCGCTTCTTTATCGAGTTTCTGACGCCGTTGGGCCTCGATACTCACTTCATTAATCCAGTGCGGATGCCATAATCACGATGGACTGGGGCGAGGTAAAACGAGTCATTATGCAATTTGATTACACGGAACTTACACCAGAGGCAACACAACTAATCCTGGACATACAGAGCTTTGCATAAATATTTGCCCCTCTTGAACCTTTTATTTTATATTTCGTTGTGTTATATCCTGAAAATTGAATTGGAATTTTATGCAATATGTCAACAAATTGTACCTTGACACAAAGGTTAATTGCATTTCTTTCTTTCATAAGTATTCATCCCCTTGGATCCTAATCTGTGGTAGAACCACATTTAGCCACGAATCTAAAACCATGTACGTCTAAATCTTGATATTTTCTTTTATTGCAAAACTGCTCAAGCTCTTTCAGAGTGAGTGGAAACCAAAGTGAGTTTACAAATTTGTTTTCAGTCAGTGAAAGCTGTTTGGAAAGAGTCAACCCACGATACCAACGTTGCCTTCTGCATGTGTTCAAAAGCTAGGTGATTTTTTGGGCATTTTTTTGTTGACAGATCGGTGGCGTGGGCGGTCTGTTCTATTTTTAGCCCAAGCTTGGTGGCACGACTTCCTGTGAAGACCCTTGACATGGAATGCTTGGCTTGGGTCAGTTCTTTGTAAGCAGCCATACAGTTTACATACGCTTCGTATTGGTCATATTTTTGGGGCGGCTGGAACGGATTATCTGCATTTACATTATTTCTTATGGGAAAATTAATTTCGCAATACACATTTTCACCTTAAGAACTCGCCTCCAGAATGAATTAAATCTGTATGCCGAGGTTCCACTGTACAATATAATACACTCCAGGACAGATAGATGCAGGTACACAGCAGATTGCGGTCCTGAAGTGTTACTAACATAGAAGAAGCAACACCTCAGAGCAGAATAAGCTGTGTACCTGCATCTGAAGGACAAAGCATGAACACTTGAGGACGCTAAGGTACACATTTTGGACAGAGAAAGGAGTGATGGAGGCCATCTACAGTATGTCCAGGTGGAAAATACTTCTCTCAACAGAGGTGGAGGTCTTAGGAACAACCCGTCTCCTATTTTTCATGCTGCTTTTTCATCCATCTCCAAGAAGATCAAGACTTCTTCACAGGTCCACCAGGAAAGCCACACACAATTCCCACTCAAATCATTACCCATAATACTTCAATACACTCTTTCCTTACTGTCCTTCTCTCCTTTCCTTACTATTCTAACCACTCTCCCTCACTCCTAACTCCTCCCCCCAACTCTCACCTTCCTCTTGTTTCCCTCCAGGAAGAGGAGGATCCTTGACCCCAGAGGAACCAAATGTGTGGTACCCTTCCCAACTTCCCCGAGACTGAAGAAGCTGCTCGGATGAGCAGCCAGACATTTCGACCTAACTAGAAAGAAGTCCAGTTGACACGACTCAGGTTCCAGATACGATAGAACCGAATCTAGAGCACATCTGTAATAACCTTGCACATCTGGATCATTTCTGCTTAGCTAAATTGTGGAAATTTCTTGGTGCATAAGTATTCACATCCTAGGACTGCAATTTTTGGTTATTCTATGATTATGTTTGAAGTCTATGCTCTCTTTAACAGCTTTAAACATCTGGATTTAGGGTTTGAGGTTCTAATGATGGTCTCTAACGATGATTTCCTTTCCTTCCCCAAGTGTTTACTCTCGCATCTGTTCGCCATCGATGAGACAATTATTAGGAGTCTAGGACCACTTTTTCGACATCACAGACCGCGCCATAAAGTTTGTTTTGAATGCGTGCTTGTTAGTGCGACTGAACAAAAAAACATTCCATATGTGGATTAAATAACAGAGCAGGGTCTTTCCCTACAGCTCCACACACTTTAATTGCTTCCCAGACCCTCTCGCCTCGGCTGAATGAAAAGTCGTTTTAGCGACTTACTTTCTCAAAGCGGATTTGTAATTGTCGTTCCTTATTCTGATCGCTGCTGGCTGAGAAATTGCATTTCCGTTTACCGCACAATGCTGGGTCTGGGGTGTGTTGGATGTGAAAAATATGAATGTCATTACCATGACAATGGGAGCTAATTCCACTGTCCTGCCTCCAGTGCCTTTCATTCTCCATCCATCTTTTAATGCTCTTTATCAGGATGCCGGCACAGCCCAAATAACCGTCCACTGTGACACTCGGTCCTGCTCTCGCTGACCTCCATCACTAATGCATGGAGTGTGCACACACACACACACACACACACACACACACGGGCTTAAATAATATCATTCAGGTTCGACTACTGCTGTTCCTTTTCTATAATTCATGAGAATGTAACACATGTATTATACATAGTGCTGTACTTTTTTTTGTACCTAATAGGCATGTTTTGTTTTTTCAAATATGTTGCCGCAAGATAATTTTCCATAAACAAGACATTCGCCGAAGGACAAGTAGACGAAGTTAAAGAGAAGCCGAAAGGAAGGAAGGAAAACAAGCGAGAGAAAAGATGAGAGAAGAAGCACGAGGAGGAACGGATGCCAAATTCAGCCAACACTCGACAAAGCCGTCGGTCCGGTGCTGAGGCAGCGAGCGGCGCCGACATCCTCCGAATTATCTGCAGTAATTTGTTATTTTCTATCTGGCCCTGAGAGGAAGATAAGGGTTCACATGGGGGGAGGAACTAGATTATTGGTCTGTGGAGTGTAATTGATTTTGGATTGGGGTAGGACCGCAGCAAGAGAGAGAGAGAGAGAGAGAGAACTCGACTCGTGTCAAGTGAATTTGTTCTTATTATCTGTGCTGCACAGAATCAACAAATATGCTCCAGAAAAAAAAAAAATTAGGCCATAAATTCTGCATAAATTACAGATTTCCGAGTCTTTCTCTCATTTATGTAATACTCCAGCCTTTCTTTTCAATCTAATCTCGATCAACTGCTCATGTCTGATTGAGAATTTCGGCACGTCCCCCTTTGTACTGAGAATACGAGAATCCAAGGGCAGATGTTAAATACATAAATAAACATTTATGCAAAATATTTAACGATTTTTTTTCATGAGGGTAGAATCTGGTCTGGAGCTGGATTAGAGATGCTGCAAATTTTTTAG
Organism: Hemibagrus wyckioides; assembly: GCF_019097595.1. Lineage (NCBI taxonomy): Eukaryota > Metazoa > Chordata > Actinopteri > Siluriformes > Bagridae > Hemibagrus > Hemibagrus wyckioides. Next base: position 3,898,926 of record NC_080713.1, read on the forward strand.
AGCGTGTCAGAACCTGAATGATATGGGGGGAAAGTTTTTCAAAAAAAAATAGTGTTGAAAGCAAAAAAAAAAAAAAATTATTTATTTATTCATTCATTTATTACTTCATTCGTTTGTTTATGCATTCATTCTTTTGTTTATTTATTTACTCATTCATTTATTTGTTTGTTTATTTATTTATTTACTTACTCACACATTTTGTGTTTACTTATTCATTCATTCATTTGTTTATTCATTTATTTACTCACAAATTCATTATTTATTTATTCATTCATTCATTCATTCATTTGTTTATTCATTTATGTATTTAGTTATTTATTCATTCATTGTTGATTCATTCATTAATTTGTTTATTTATTTACTCATTCATTTATTTATTTATTCATTGATTTATTATTTATTTATTGAATCATTTATTTACATACTCGTTTATTTGTTTATTCATTCATTCATTTACTTACGTACTTACTCCTTTATTTATTTGTTTGTTTATTCATTCATTCATTTACTTACGTACTTACTCCTTGATTTATTTATTTGTTTATTTATTCATTCCTTCATTCTTTGATTCAATCATTTATTTATTTATTCATTTATTTATTTGTTTGTTTATTTATGTATTTGTTTATGGGGAACGCCAGTGCTTCAGCTTCAAAGCATCAAAGTCAAACTTGTGACTAGCTATTAGATAGAAACTGAGATATTGGGTTGTATATTCGTTTAAACGTTCCAGCTCCTGTTAAACTGCCGGATCTTTAACTGTAGTAGTGATGTTAATTCAGATCCCCGCTCGCACCGTGACTGACAGCTGGATTACAGTGAAAGTGTAAATCCGTACGGACGACCCGCAATAATGAGAGTAGTGATTTATGAGCCTTCAGTCATCTCCCGCCCAGACGATTAAGCCTTTCAGCAAGCGCTCAGCGGGGCTGCGGACACACACACACACACACACACACACTAACAAATCACATCAATATCAGCAAGGACTTTGACTGTTTTTTTAATCTGATCGAACAGATTGCCTTAGTTGTGTATCTGTTTTTTTATCTCCTGTCACAGAACAGTGTGTGTGTATGCAGGTCACCTCAGCATGAAGCGTCTCCATAAACAGTAATCTGTTATAAAAGCACACAATCGTTTTTTAATTACACAAACATCGTTTGTAAATATGTCCCGGAACAAATGAGGAAATAATCAGCAAATTCCAGTAGAGGAGGTATTTGTTTCATTATATGGAAAATATAATCCTAAACTTTACAAATTTACTGTTTAATTTTTTAAAATTTGTTATTGGTCACGTCTACAAGCACTGAGAAATGCCTGGATGTAATGGACCGCTTGAACAGTTCTCTGCTACAACACAAGGGGGCGTTCTGGCAGGGTTTATTTATTTATGTCCTGTGCCATGTGCTTTTGTTTATGTTCTGTGTTCTCACGTGTGTTATCATTTTCCTACCTTCTGTACACCAGTTCTCACCTTATAATTACCTCCTCTACATATACCTGCTGTTTTACCTCCTCTACATACACCTGCTGTTTTACCTCCTCTACATACACCTGCAGTTTTACCTCCTCTACATACACCTGCTGTTTTACCTCCTCTACATATACCTGCTGTTTTACCTCCTCTACATACACCTGCTGTTTTACCTCCCCTAGATACACCTGCTGTTTTACCTCACCTAGATACACCTGCTGTTTTACCTCCTCTACATACACCTGCTGTTTTACCTCCACTACATACACCTGCTGTTTTACCTCCTCTACATACACCTGCTATTTTACCTCCTCTACATATACCTGCTGTTTTACCTCCTCTACATACACCTGCTGTTTTACCTCCTCTACATATACCTGCTGTTTTACCTCCTCTACATACACCTGCTGTTTTACCTCCCCTAGATACACCTGCTGTTTTACCTCCCCTAGATACACCTGCTGTTTTACCTCCTCTACATACACCTGCTGTTTTACCTCCACTACATACACCTGCTGTTTTACCTCCTCTACATATACCTGCTGTTTTACCTCCCCTAGATACACCTGCTGTTTTACCTCCCCTAGATACACCTGCTGTTTTACCTCCTCTACATACACCTGCTGTTTTACCTCCACTACATACACCTGCTGTTTTACCTCCTCTACATACACCTGCTATTTTACCTCCTCTACATATACCTGCTGTTTTACCTCCTCTACATATACCTGCTGTTTTACCTCCTCTACATATACTTGCTGTTTTACCTCCTCTACATATACCTGCTGTTTTACCTCCTCTACATATACCTGCTGTTTTACCTCCTCTACATACACCTGCTGTTTTACCTCCTCTACATACACCTGCTGTTTTACCTCCCCTACATACACCTGCTGTTTTACCTCCTCTACATACACCTGCTGTTTTACCTCCCCTAGATACACCTGCTGTTTTACCTCCCCTAGATACACCTGCTGTTTTACCTCCTCTACATACACCTGCTGTTTTACCTCCACTACATACACCTGCTGTTTTACCTCCTCTACATACACCTGCTGTTTTACCTCCCCTAGATACACCTGCTGTTTTACCTCCCCTAGATACACCTGCTGTTTTACCTCCTCTACATACACCTGCTATTTTACCTCCTCTACATACACCTGCTATTTTACCTCCTCTACATACACCTGCTGTTTTACCTCCTCTACATACACTTGTTGTTTTACCTCCACTACATACACCTGCTGTTTTACCTCCTCTACATACACCTGCTGTTTTACCTCCTCTACATACACCTGCTGTTTTACCTCCTCTACATACACTTGTTGTTTTACCTCCTCTACATACACCTGCTGTTTTACCTCCTCTATATATACCTGCTGTTTTACCTCCTCTACATACATCTGCTGTTTTACCTCCCCTAGATACACCTGCTGTTTTACCTCCTTTACATACACCTACTGTTTAACCTCCTCTACATACACCTGCTGTTTTACCTCCTCTACATACACCTGCTGTTTTACCTCCTCTACATACACCTGCTGTTTTACCTCCTCTACATACACTTGTTGTTTTACCTCCTCTACATACACCTGCTGTTTTACCTCCTCTACATACACCTGCTGTTTTACCTCCTCTACATACACCTGCTGTTTTACCTCCCCTACATACACCTGCTGTTTTACCTCCTCTACATACACCTGCTGTTTTACCTCCTCTACATACACCTGCTGTTTTACCTCCTCTACATACACTTGTTGTTTTACCTCCTCTACATACACCTGCTGTTTTACCTCCTCTATATATACCTGCTGTTTTACCTCCTCTACATACACCTACTGTTTAACCTCCTCTACATACACCTGCTGTTTTACCTCCTCTACATATACCTGCTGTTTTACCTCCTCTACATACACCTGCTGTTTTACCTCCCCTACATACACCTGCTGTTTTACCTCCTCTACATACACCTGCTATTTTACCTTTATGTAGTGATTAAATAATAAATTAAGCCATTTATAACAGTTTATATTGTCATGAAGGGTTTATGAAGCCTTATAAACACCAGCTGTAAGTACAAGGTTAGAGATTAGGCAAAGACAGACGAGTTGGGAAACACCTCATGAATGTATTTGTGTGTAAGAGGTGTTTATTACGGATCTCAGCAGGCTGCTTGGCGCACACACACACACACACACACACACACACACACACACACACACATACACACACACACACACACACACAAGCAAACACTATCCATCAGGACATTTTTTTAAATAAATATGGGTGGTTCTTTAGAGGACTGTAGAAGTTAAATACATAATTACAGGTGGATTGAATGACTGAAGGGTTTGTGTGTGTGTGTGTGTGTGTGTGTGAAGGTAACATCAAGCTACAGTAAGACAGAGACTTCAAGAGAAGGACGTGGGTCGGGATAAGGGGTTCAAGAAGCAAGAGAGAGAGAGAGAGAGAGAGAGAGAGAGAGAGAACGTGTGAGTGTGTGTGTGTGTATAATCCACTCACAGTCCTGTGGTGCAGGTCACCTCAGCATGAAGCTTCTCCCTAAACAGTAATCTGTTATAAAAGCACACAAATCTTCAAAAAACTCTACAAATTCAAGGACACAAAATCTTTTTGGACAGACTTTAAAGTCTTAATTTGTGTGTGTGTGTGTGTGAGAGAGAAAGAGAGAGAGAGAGAGAGAGAGAGAGAGAACAGTGTCTAGTTATTAATATGGTAAAGTTTTCTGTAAGAAGATGTTTATTGAACATTTATGGAAGGAGTCTCCAGTGTCAGTGCTCTGTAACAGTCTAACAGACGTGTGTGTTGTTTGACTTATTAACGTTAAAAGAGAGAGAGAATAAAAGAGAAGCTGATGAAGGAAGGTCAGTTTATAGCTGCTTGAACGTGAGTCCATCAGCCGACCCTGACCAGGAATCATGCTTTGCTTCAGTTCGTCGCTGGTTCCTTTTTTTAAACAGAACTAAACCTGATTATACAGTGATTTCATAGCGACATCTGCAGTTTTGTCGTGTGTGTGTGTGTGTGTGTTTATCATATTATCCCTATTGTACAGATTCTTGCTCAATATCATCTTATTGCCTTCCTCACTGTTGTCCACTTCCTAAAACACTGCATGTTTTCAGGTGAGGTCACTTTCTGTCACGCTGCCCCAAAGCCTTAGAGAAAGCTAATTTGTTCTACTGTATATTGCTAGAATCACACTAAACCTCAATAATCTAATCTAATCTAATCTAATCTAATCTAATCTAATCTAATCTAATCTAATCTAATCTAATCTAATCTAATCTAATCTAATCTAATCTAATCTGAGCTAAAAACAGATTAAGCGGTATTTCTAGTGCCTGGTGCTTGACTGTTACACCCAGTATACAGAGACACACTCATTTCTACTACATGTACACCGATCAGGCATAACATTATGACCACTTACCAGTGAAGTGAATAACCGTGGTTATCTCCTCATCATGGCAAATTGTGGACCAAATTGTGATGGCTAGACCACTGGATCAGAGCATCTCCAAAACTGCAGCTCTTGTGGGGTGTTCCCGGTCTGCAGTGGTCAGTATCTATCAAAAGTGGTCCAAGGAAGGAACAGTGGTGAACCAGAGACAGGGTCAAGGCTCACTGATGGACGTGGGGAGCAAAGTCTGGCCCGTGTGATCCAATCCAACAGATGAGCTACTGTTGCTCAGATTGCTGAAGATGTTAATGCTGGTTCTGATAGAAAGGGGTCAGAATACACAGTGCAGGATGGGTCAGGGCTGTTTTGGCAGCAAAGGCAGGACCAACACAATATTAGGCAGGCGGTCATAATGTTATGCCTGACCGGTGTACATTACAGCACAGTGAAATTCTTGAACCCCGATCTTCCGATCAACAACCTTGAGCCTTAACCCAAAGTCTTGTTCATTGCAGATGCTTTCGTCGCCGTAGCAACAACAGTACACGCACGTCGGATTTGTGGATGAAAGAAAAAAACACGTGTGATGTCATATCCGGGTGCCGCCATATTCAGAGCAAAGAAATTTAACAGAGAAATAAAATTCAAACATATGAACAAATAAAAATCTCTTACAAAATGATGTTTAATAAATAAAAATTCTCTAGCATGTCGCTGATGTGGAAGAAGAAATAAAACACTTCAGGACACGACGACGTCGGGACTCGGCTGCACGTCAGGCCGCGTCGCACCACGACATCATGGATTATTTTCCTCCAGCGGCATGTCCTGATGTGTTTTATTCCTTATGCGATTCTGGCTGCATCGATCAGGCATCCTACATCTGAGCCTCAACCACGTAATCCAGGCAGAAGAAGAAGAGCAGCCGTGGATCATTAATCTTCTGCAGCAGTCACGAAGCTCGGCTCTCATCGGCCAAACTCCCACAGAGCAATGTGCTCTGGACCTGTGTGGGAAAAACACACACACACCAATCATTTTTAAAATATATATATTTTGATATAAAATATATATATATATATATACTTTGCACTATTCAGCAAAGTGTTTCATAATGAGTCGATTCTCGCGTTTGTCCGGTTTTAACTTCCAGACGCATCAAAGCTGCTCGGAAAAATTACGCTAAAGACGGGAGCTACACACAAAATGTCCAAAACAAGCCTCACTGGAACGTCAGCCGAAATTCCGTTGCCAACATTTTGGCCTTGATCATCATCGGCATGTTGTTTTTGAGGGAATCGTACAGAAGATATACGATCGTTAGTGTTAAATATTGTAGGAAAACATATTTTGAGGTCATTCTAAAATCTAATGTAACATACAATTTGAATAATTATTTACATATCCAAGCTCTCACAATCTGAATGGTGTTCAAAGCAGACGGTGATCAGGAACTGTGAACTAGCTGACAGTTTGGGGGTAGACTCTGGGGATTTCACTGCTTTGTTTAAGAGTATTCAATTCAATTCGATTTTATTTGTATAGCACTTTTAACAGTGGACACGGAAAGCAGCTTCACAGAACATAAGTCTTAGATGTTAGACAAAATCATCCCTAGTGAGCGAGCCTGAGGCAACTGTGGCCAGGAAAAACTCCCTTAGATGGTATGAGGAGAAACCTTGAGAAGAAAGGGAACCTCATCCTCATTTGGGTGACACCAGAGAGTGTGATTATAAATGATTATAAACACTGGAGAGTGTGATTATGAACAATGTCCTCACCTCTAGGCTTTTGTAGTGTCATACCTTCAAGCCCTGCCCACTCAAGGCCTTTAAAACGGTGCCTTTTCACTGGACTTGATGACTACAGTGCCACTGGCGTGTGCTCTGATCTCCAATAAAACATTCCTGCTGAACACTACTTCAGAGGTCAGCTTCGGTGAATTCACAACACTCACTGGAACGTGAGATGAAATTTCGTCGCGGTCAGATATATATATACAACCAAAATGGAACATCCTCAGTGTGTTGTTTTTTGAGGGACTCGAAATAATTAGTGTTAAATATGATGATGGATGATGCTGTGGAGATGTTTGGAATAGGAATGACATCATCAGCTCTGTTTAATACTGATTATATTTAATCGTATTATCCAGAATACAGTACGATAAATACTTCCCGGAAATTTCCAGAAGGTGGAAATATTCCGTTCAGTTCCGTTTAGTTAGAGTCTGACAAATCCGACCCCCTGTGAGGAAGAGTAGTAGAGTCTCATGAACCGGACCAGATAAGACAAAGTGTTTCACAGCAGGAGAAATAAACGAAAGACAACATGCAGCATCCGCACTCAGCTCCCTGACCTCCCTGCGGTCCATCTACAGCAAGACATGCTGGACCCACTCCAGGAGGATCTGGACCTCAGCCATGTGAACAATGGACTGTTCTTTCTGATGTGGTCAGGGAAGAGCTTTTAGTCTCTGAAAGCCAACACAGAGAGGATGAGGAGGAGCTTCATCCCTTTAACCAGGAACATCGGGACAAGACACAGGACTAGAACTTGGACTTTTCTGCAATTTAGATAGATAGATAGATAGATAGATAGATAGATAGATAGATAGATAGATAGATAGATAGATAGATAGATAGATAGGGTAAGAATAGATAGATAGATAGATAGATAGATAGATAGATAGATAGATAGATAGATAGATAGATAGATAGATAGATAGATAGATAGATAGATCTCTCATTCAGTGAGTCAATTTTTGAGTCAGTGAATCTTTTGGTTGTGACTGAGATTCACTTCTCTCTTATTCAGAGAGTCAATTTTTTGAGTCAGTGAATCTTTTGAGTCAGTAAATCTATCTATCTATCTATCTATCTATCTATCTATCTATCTATCTATCTATCGTGATGAGAGAAAATCTTATTGTTTACACTTTTCAACTGAAATCACGGCATCGTCCACACACAAGAAGAACAGACAGCTTGTGGCAGACCCAAAGTTTAGCCATAAGCCCACTTTCTGGATATAAAGCAGAAGTTAAAGCGTGTATCAGTGTAATTAGCAACAACCGCAGTTCCTTTACTAGCGTGGAGGCGGTGGAAACAGTCAGCCTGAGAGCTATTAATCCCAGTCAGGCTTGTTTCATCCCCCAATTTGTTCCATTAAATTCAATCCCAGGGCATGTGAGATTCTGTGTGTGTGTGTGTGTGTGTGTGTGTGTGTGCTTGTTTATGTGTGTGTGTGTATGTTTTGCATCACATCGCATCTTCCAAGAGCTTTCAAACACGTTGTTAGAGCGTCGCTGTGGCAACAATTTCAGCATAAAGTCATCTTGATTAATCAATAACCACTTCATGACACAAAGCAAAACAAAACCGATCGAGAAGAAAACAAGATAAAAGCCTCTTTGGCACTAATCGTGTGCTGAAAGATCCTCCGCCCCTGGAGGTTATTCACACAATAGCGGCAGCGGCGGTGAAGTGGCACGTATTGATCCCGAAACAAAACGCTTCATGACGAACGCCGCAGACTCCCATCGAGCCGCCGTCATTAGCTGTTTGCACTCAGAAAGGAGACGACGCGGATGAGCGGCTTAAACACCGCACGTGTCCGTTTACACGCCGTCTCTGCTTTCAGATCCGGTTCGGTTCAACACGTCTGGAGCGGGTTCGTCGCCGCCGATACTTACGCGGCATTAACGTCACCATGTGAAAGTAACCTTTAAACTGTCGTGCAAAAGTGTCTGAATATGGAGGTTATTTTTTATTTATTAAATGAATTGTGTTTGTTTTTTGGGAACATCTTTAAAAAATCTATTATGATTATTATTATGATGATGATTATTATTATTATTACATCCAAGTACCATTCTACTAAAAAGTTTTTTTTATTTGTTTATATTTTATTTTTTTTATTTGAATTTTATAAGCAACAAAGAATGCATTTTTTATTTCTTTACTGATTTTTTGTTTTAATTTTTTAATTTTTAACTAACATTATTATTATTATTATTATTATTATTATATCTAAGTACCATATTACCAAAATGGTTTCTTTTATTTATTTATTTATTTTTAATTTCATGTGTTTTGAGAAACCAAGAAACGATTTTTTATATATTTTATTTCCTTTTTTTATTTTTAACTAACATCATTATTACTAATATTATTATTATTATTATTATTATTATTATTATTATTACTACATCTAAGTAAAATGGTTTCTTTTATTTATTTATTTATTTATTTTATTTTATGTGCTTTGAGAAACAAGGAAAGCATTTTATTTATTTATTTTTACTGAAATTTATTCCTTTTTTCCTAGCCTCACTATCTCAGGCTGTTCATGAAAATTTCATATGAGCTTGTATTTTTTCACTTTTTTCCATCAGAGGAATTTTTTAAAGTGAAAATGTTTATACTGATTATAGTCACATGTTTATTACCACAGGTTATGTCTGGATTTCATACACTGCTTTCTGGAGAGCATTATAATAACCAACACTGATTATTACTACTATTATTATTATTATTATTATTATTATTATATAATTATCTGGATGCGTAATAAAACAGAAAGCCGAGGCTAACCCGTAGCTCCTCTCCTGCATCCCGACATCCGAACTCAGTTTTGTTACTCACCGAACTGGCAGATGTATCTGTTGCGTGTTTTACAGCGCTGGTCGTTCCAGTTGAAGGCGCTGGACGCTTGCAGTTCGACACAATTCCCAAAGCTCGAGTCAGAGAGAGAGAGAAGAGGGACACCCGATGGTCAAACCCAAACACTACAGCTGCTGTTGCTTCTGCAGTCCTAATATTTAGCTTCATCATCATCATCATAATCATCATCATAATCATCATCATCATCACTATCAGCATCATCACTATCCTCACCATCATCATGATCATCATAATCATCACCATCATCATCATCACTATCCTCACCATCATCATCAGCATCATCACCATCATCATCATCACCACCATCTTCATCATTATCATGTCGCAAAATCTCAAACATCGTGTTGCATTTTTCTCACCCCTGATTGTCCGGCTGTCCGAAAGCAAAGCTGGTGAAAGTGGCCACTTCTCCAGTGTCCCAGCGGAACGAATCTTTCAGCGGTTTATATGTCAAACCTGTTTTTTGGTTTTTAATAAAGAAATAAAAACGCTTGTTTACTCAAAAAACTAAAACTTAAATTTTATAAAAAATTTAAATAGACAATTAAATTATCAAATTAAATTATTAAATAAAATTTTTCCACTTCACAGTTCTGTACTGCTCTAAATGGAGATCGATCATCTATCTTCATCTGAGATTCACTCCTCTGTGAGTCAGTGATTGAATCAGTTAATCTTCCGGTCATGATTCTCTTCTCTCTTATTCAGTGAGTCCATTTTTGAGTCAGTGAATTTTTTGGTCGTGTCTTATATTCAGTCTGAGGGTCAGGTTTTGACCATGTGACACACATCATTCATGACTCAGATTCACTCCTTGCGCATTCATGAGTCAATTTTTGAGACAGTGAATCTTTTGGTTGTGACTGAGATTCACTCTTCTCGCTCATTCAGTGAGTCAATTTTTGAGTCAGTGAATCTTTTGTTTGTGACCGAGATTCACTTCTCGCTCATTCAATGAGTCAATCTTTGAGTCAGTGAATCTTTTGGTTTTGACTAAGATTCACCTCTTTGTTATTCAGTGAGTCAATTTTTGAGTCAGTGAATCTTTTGGTTGTGATTGAGATTCACTCCTCTCTCATTCAGAGAGTCCATTTTTGAGTCAGTGAATCTTATGTTTGTGACCAAGATTCACTTCTCGATCATTCAGTGAGCCAATTTCTGATTCTGTGAATCTTTTGGTTGTGACTGAGATTCACTCTTCTCGCTCATTCAATGAGTCAATTTTTGAGTCAGTGAATCTTTTGGTTGTGACTGAGATTCACTCCTGGCTCATTCAGTGAGTCAATATTTGAGTCAGTGAATCTTTTGGTTGTGACTGAAATTCATTCCTCTCTGATTCAGTGAGTCAATTTTTGAGTCAGTGACTCTTTTTGGTTGTGACTTAGATTCACGTAGGATACAAAAAAGTGTTTTAATCCTTCTCACCTATCCAGAAGTTGCGCGTCTCAAAGTCAGTGTCCATGACCTCGTTGGTGTTCTCCAGCTGCCCGAGGTAAAAGGTCATGATGTCCTGGACCTTCTGATTGCGCACTTCAGCCAGAATTCCTCCTCTTTCCTGCGAGAATAAAGGCACAGCTAGAGCCGAGGCCTAATCACCGGGTCTGATGTTGACTGGTGGATGAAGCTGAGTTTGTGTGAAATGTTCCTCACGTGACAGCGCAGCTTGGCCGTGTAATACGTCTCAGCTTCAGAGGACACCATGAAACATTTACCGTCTATCTGCATGTCACAGCTGTGATGAGGGAAACTCAGCTTCTCTAGAGAACATACAACCCACGTAACATCATGAGACTGACATAATCATGTTATAAAGGCATCAGGGCAGATGTCAGGTATGGTCATGACATAGGTTTAATGACAGTTTATGTTCAGTGACTTAACAGTGTTGTGTTTCATCAGCGCTTATTGTTATCTATTGCTCCTCTCTCGATCAGCAGGTTAGTGAGTCAGTGAAACTTTTGGTTCAGGGCATCAGTATTTGATTCAGAGAATCTTTAAATCATGACTGAGATTTACTCCTCTGTCTTTCAGCGAGTCAGTCGATGAATCTTTTGGTCTGAGGGTCAGGTTTTCGGTCATTACTGGGATTCACTCCTCTCTCACTCACAGAGTCATTTTTTGAGTCAGTGAATCTTTTGGTCATGAATTAGATTCACTCCTCTCTCATTCACAGAGTCAGAGTCAGTATTCTACCTTGACTAAGATTAACTCCACTCTCACTCATAGAGTCAGTTTTTGAGTCAGCGAATCTTCCGATCTTGACTAAGATTCACTCCTCTCTCAGTCAGTGAGTCGAAATTAGTCAGGAATTAGATTCACTCGTCTCTCGTTCTCCGAGTAAGTGTTTGAGTCGAAAAATGTTTTGGTCAAGATTGAAATTTACTCCCCTCTCAGTCGGCAAGTCACTGTTTAGGTCAGTGAATATTTCATTCATTCGTGTCTGAGATTCAGTCCTCTCAATGACAAGGTCAGTATTTGACTCAATGAATCCTTCATTTGTGTCTGAGATTCGCTCCTCTGTCATTGAGAAGGTCAGTATTATGACTCACTGAATCATTCTTTCATGTCTAAGAATCGCTCATCTTACTGAGAAAGTCAGTATTTGACTCAATGAAGCATTCAATCATGTCTAAGATTCACTCCTCTCTTGAGCCTATGTGAGATGTCCAGTGAATCAGTACATGTAATAGTAGTCTGTGTTGGATCAGCCCACACAAAGCATGAATGACAAATTACTGACCCCAACACAAAAATAACAAGAAAGAACGAATAAGAACAAACGACAACGAACGTGACAGTGTTTCCTCACCTGAACACTCCGCTCCTCCATAACCGACATCACAGAGACAGGAGCACTCTTCCTCCTTATAGTGTCCATGAACACACTGTACACTACAGCGCACTGGAACACAGCCCCAGCACACAGAACACCACAGTAAACATCTACAGGTATGCAGGATGAAGGTGTGGTGTGGTATGAGCAGAACCACACTCACCCTGACAGAACCGGCCTGTGAATCCACGCCTACACTGACACTGGCAGGAAGACACATTCAGCTGTCCGTACTGTCCACAACTCATACGGCACGGGTTTCGAGGCGTCTCTGAAATGTCACACAACACCAGGTAAGAACAATATAATCAACTTAATCAGATAAGGAGCTCCATCAAAGGTTCCTCGGGGTGTCCGTCTGAGGGAACCTTAAAATATTGTACTGTAGGAAGTCCAGTTCAGTGGAACCTATTTTGTAACCTTTAAGGACTTGAAGAACACAAACCACTGGAGGTCTTAATGGTTCTATAGAAAACCCTGCAAGAGGATGCTGGGTCCAAGTAGGACAGAGGTAGAACCTCTTAGCTGTAGGCTAGATAAAATGAATAACTACTCTTATATGTTTCTATATATTTTGAAATAATAATTAATTTTATATATTTATTCTAGGGTTCTTCTGTTGTCTGTTGGAGGAACCAATAAGTTCCTTTTAGAACCCTGCGACACATTATCCTCATCAGAAAATATATACTCTTAAAAATAAAATAAAACAAAAGGTCATAAATGGTTACTTGGCTTTAGGGTGTAGGGTTCTATGGAGTATCTTGAATATCTATGGAAAGTTTCCATTGCAAAGAAGGTTCTTTAATATATCAAATACCATCCAAAGAACCCCTTTAAGAAAGGTTCCAGGAAGAACCAATAAGGGGTTTTCTCAGTGACACCACATTTTTGGTTCCCCAAAGAACCCTTCAATAGATAAAAGAACCCTTTTTTTTATCACACAGAACTCTCCACCCATTCCAACCTGCCTGCACTCGCTTCTTTACCCATTTTGTCTTAGTGGTATAAAGAAACTTTTTAAGGTTTAAAGAACATTTTTCCACTACAAAGAACCTTTTGAGCAATGGCAACATTTCACTGATGTTAAAGGTTCTTCATAGAACCACACCCCCCCCCAAAAAAAAAGAACCATTTCAGAACCTTTCATAAGAAGAGAACCTAAATGATCTAGCATAAACAGTGTACCAGGTACTGTGAAAATTCTACTGTTTGTCCATCTGGAAGAACTTAGACCAAATGTTCCACTTAGCACTTTAAAAACGTTCTTCATTCTAAGGTTCTGAGGGAACAACAACCCTATAGCTGTGGGTCTCCTACTGAATGAACCGTGCAAAGAAACTTTCCAAAAAAAAAAAATCTGGAGTTCTTTAAGTTCTTTAGGTTGTTGTTCCTGGAGAGGAGAACCTTTAAAGGTTATAAGGACCATAATGATTCTTTTACATAAAAAACAAAAGGTTTGATTTGTCCACATGTGTGGAAAAGTTGTGAAGGTTTTCTGAAACAGCACACACACACACACACACACACATTAACACAAACCTGCTTTCTGTGGATCCTGTATCCTGTTTACATTTAAACACACATAAAGTAAAACTAGCATCATGTAAAACTACTTCCTCGTGCCAACACGTTCCCTCATGATGCCCTCATCTCAAAACTTACAAAGATTCAACAAAGGCACAGTGTTCTTACTCTGTATGCTTGGTCTACACCGCCCCCCGCATAACCCCGCCCCCCAAAAAACCCCAAAACAACAAAGAAAAAACACACTTCATAAAGACATCACCTGCTATCAGGGTAGCTAAACGCCGCTAATTGGATAAGACGCTAGTCAATGTTCCAGTCAAGATAGTTTCTTGCTTAAGTTTCATGATCATTCAACTTCTAACTAATCAAGCAGACGGTAATCTCACCCACGTCAAGATATTTCACTAATAAGCTTCTTGCTATTAGCTAAAGCTTGATCAACGGCAAAAGAACAAAGGGTGTTAATGCTATCGGTGGAAATATTTCTAAATAGTGACATCACAAAACTATTCAGATTTAGCAATGCAAACTTCCGAACACAAAAACAACAATAGCAAATTTCTTACGGCTAGGTCTGAGTGAGCTAACTGCATCCAACTAGAGATATTAGCATTCTGTATAAACCGTTTACTCAGTAAAACCTTTGACTAGCGTATTAAACAAGAAAAGAAATAAAAGGGAGAAGTAACAACACTGTTGCTGTAAGGATTTATGCTAATCTGTGTAGCTTTTTAACTAGCCTGGGACAGAGACCCGTATTTTTTTTTCTTGGTTTTTTTAATTTATCCAACTCGATATTTTCGTTCCTGTGGAGACGCTAGTGTCAATCGTAAAGCAGCGTGACACGCCCACACAGTTCTGAAGAAAGTGGAACAAAACGTTGATTTTGTACTGAATAATTCTGTTGAATTTCTCAGTACTTTTGTAAAAAAAATCAGCTTCAGGTGGATTTATAGGCGCTCAGATAAACTCTACAGCTTTGGACCAATCAGGTTTGATATGCAAATTAGACGATCCAGAAACGTGTGTGCTATGCTAGCTAGCTTAGGTAGCTTCATGGCAATGTTATATTTTAAAGAATAGGTAAAGAGGAGCTTCTGGTAAATTGATATCCGGGAAAAAGATGTGACACGCGAGTTTACTAGCCAGTTAGCATTTCTAAATAATCTAAATAATCTCATGCATATTCATAGACTGTTGCATATTTAATGAGGTGGGGAAAGGAGTAGCCATGTTGCTAGGTTACTTGTAGCCTTTTATTTCAATTGATAATGTTTATTCTACAGACGTTAAGCACGGTGGCTTAGTGGTTAGCAACGTTGCCTTACAGCAAGAAGATCCTAGGTTCGAAAAGGCAGGGGCCATTCTGTGTGGAGTTTGCATGTTCTCCCCGTACATGTACATTAGGTTGATTGGTAATTTTAAATTGCCCATGTGTGTGCGGTTGTCTGTCTATATATGTGGCCCTGTGATGGACTGGTGACCTGTCCAGGGTGTACCCCTGCCTTTCGCCCAGTGTGTGCTGGGATAGACTTTAGCAGATACCCCTCACCCTAATTAGGAATAAAGCGGGTATAGAAAATGGATGGACTCTACAGATGTTTTATTAAGATCGACACTTTCCAGGATACTTTAATCTCGCAGGGTAAAAAGCAAGTATGCATGTAGATTCTTCTGTGTTTTGGCCCTGAGGTGGTGGAGTGAACTTCCCCTAGCTGAGTCACTGATGGTATGCTAAGTCTATGACCTATTGCACCAGTGTTAATGTATTCATCGATAAAGACTTCAAAGCACTCTTGTACGTCTCTCTTGGGATAAGAGCGTCTGCCAAATGCCAGAAATGTAAACGATTAAGAGGATTTGTCAAGATGGCGATCCACAGTGTTTCTCACCACACAAGCCTCCAACGTGATCCCAGAGCCGCAAACACCCCGACATGGAGGCCGTGCAGAGTGAGCAGTACACTCCTGACCTATAGGGTATCAACTCCTGGCCGTTCACCTCCCAGTTCCCCCTGCACACACACACACACAGCAAACCAGTTCAAACCCAAAACCCCACAGAAGATCATTTTAGAAAGAAGGTCTTTAACTGAGGTACAGACGATGTGTATGAAAGCTAACAGATTATTACTCAGCACTTGAATGGGGTCACATGACCCCACTGATCATCCACACATCTGTCCTGACCTTTGGCTAGCGTGTTTTCGTCTTACCTACATGCCTCATTGGCCAAATTCTTGTGCTGTTTGTTTGTTTGTAAATAAACCACTTTGATTTGCATCAAATTCCTGAATCCATGACAATTAATTTATAATATTATCAAGTATAACCGAGAGAAGTCAATCAATCTGCTTGCTGTTTGAGAAATCCTTGGAGAATTAAAACATTTATAAATATTCATGCTAATTTTAGGAATTTACACATTAAAGGTGAGGTCTGTAGTTTTGAAAAGTCTTTCAGGACCTGAAATAATTATACACCTTCAAAGACAACGT
The DNA here is from genome assembly GCF_019097595.1 of Hemibagrus wyckioides. Classification (NCBI taxonomy): domain Eukaryota; kingdom Metazoa; phylum Chordata; class Actinopteri; order Siluriformes; family Bagridae; genus Hemibagrus; species Hemibagrus wyckioides. The sequence continues at coordinate 3,915,378 of NC_080713.1, forward strand.
CTCCAAATCTATCAATTTTTATATTGCTGCACGATATATATCTCTATTAGTTTCTTTATTTCAGACTATTGCATACATTTTTCTGGCCCAGAAATGGAAACAAATCTGCTGCATTTCTTAGTCTTCCTTTAAAAAGCACCTCATGAGGCTTCATAGTTTCAAGGGGAAAGGTCATAGCAATTGCAGTTCTCCTTTAAAGCAGCAGAGGTCTATATACACAGTGGAACCTCGGCATACGAATGTCCTCCTTAATGAATTTTTTTTTTTTTAAATTAAAATTTTGCAAGAAATTTGTATCGGCATACGAAGCGCTTTCAGCATACGGACGAACCGAACGCTGGCTAAGTCGTGCGTACGTCCGGGAGCCGTTCAAAACTTGTTAGCGTCAGCGGAAAGCCAAGCGAAGCCAACCGAAGCAAGTTTACAAATCTTTTATCAGTCAGTGAAAGCTGTTTGGAAAGATTCAACCCACGATACCAACGTTACCTCCAGCACCCGTTCAAAAGCTAGGTGATTTTTTTGTTGACAGATCGGTGGTGTGGGCGGTCTGTTCTAATTTTAGCCCAAGCTAAGGTGGCACGACTTCCTGTGAGGAGCCTGGACATGGAATGCTTGGCTTGGGCCAGTTCTTTGTAAGCAGCCATAGAGTTTACACTTCGTATTGGGAATACTGGTCATATTGTTGGGTGGCTGGAACGGATTATATGTATTTACATTATTTCTGATGAGAAAATTTGTTTCGCAATACAAATTTTCACCTTAAGAACTCACCTCCAGAGCGAATTACCTTTTTATGCCGAGGTTCCACTGTATTACAAACGGCCTCTTTAATTTTTTTAACATTAGGACAATGTATATGTAAAGATCTTCTATATATTGTATACTGTAGGTGCTTCTGGGTTGAGTAAATAATAAAACATATGTAATGAATTTGACTAAAAGAAGTCTTGAATTTGACTAAAAGAAGTTAAAACAGCTTGAAGACACAGTTGAGTGCAAATGTTTGTGCGCCCTTCAGGAGAAAATGAAAAAGACGACATTATTTCTCTGTTTTCTAGATTAATACAGGTGAAATAATGTATGGTAAGATATTAAAATAAAATAAAAAATTATTATAACTTTCTTACCCTGGAAAGTATGCACACACGAACATGTCCCAGATTTTGACCCCAACTCTACACAGATGCAATGCACAGCCCACCTGACTGGACGTAGCCCACACCAGCTGCCTCACAGAGGAAACACAAAACACTCATAACACTGAATAATACACTGCAGATACAGAGATACCATCAGCCAATCACGTGTCAGCTCTGCGATACCAGTCAATAAATTTCACATCAAACATCAGAACGAGGAAATCTCAGTGGTTGATGGTGCCGATCGGCTGAACTCCTGGAACTTTACACAGAAATTTAAACACAATGGTACACGAAAAATACAAAACCACACCCACTGAGCATCAGATCTGCAGGGTTGTTGAAGAGAGAGTTATAATTAAGCAACTAATCCCTCTTTACAACCATCTCAGAACATGCTGAACCTCTGCCGTCTTCAGGAGAGGAATCTGAGGCTAAAGTGTTCACACTATATACAGATTCAAATATTCAGGAAAAAATTACAGATATAAACTTATATAGAATATAGGATAAAAATCAATATTGTTTGGATTTAGGCTAAAAAAATTAATTAAATCTTAATTTTTTGCTTTATATGTCGGTTAGCTCTCACACACACACACACACACACACACACTGCCCCAAAATCGTACCTGTGTGTAACGCTTGCAGGTGTGGTTGCTTTTGCAGCGCCCGTTTTGATAGACGTAGTGATGCCCTTCCTGGAACCACGTGTTGATGATGTCAGAGTACGAGGCTACGCCACGAGGAGACCGATGGACGTTCCAGCCGATGTGCTCAGTGTCCGCTTCGGATCCGGTGCTGTTCTCTGAACAGAACTCGGCCTTTATCTGAGCCAGCGTAGCCAGAGAGTCACTCCACTCCTAAGGAAGGATTAGGAAAACATAAGGAAACAAAATCCCACACAAACACATAAGCAATCCTACACACACAACACGATGCCTTTCTTTTGTTGAGTCAGTCCTTAAGAAATGAACGCAAAATCAAGCAACACTTATTATGCAGATATTCAGTGGAGATTTTTTCAGAACGAGCGCAGATTTTCTGAAGGTTTGGGCCGAGACGCTTCGTGTGACATAAGTGGTCAAAGCACTCTTTGGGGACAGCTCTTTTAGAACGTCATTACATGAAAAATGAGTCTCCAGTTTCAGTGCTTTGACTTTGACTTTTTCCTGCTGTTAGAAAATAATCCACTTTGCAGTGAGAACAGTTGCACCACATCATGCGGTCTCTGATTATTTTTTCTATATTAGCATTTTAGTGTTTTCTTATCCTATACTTCAGACTATCTATCCTATCTATCCTAGACTCCTATGCGTCATGGTTGAAATCTTTGGGTTTATTTACTGCCTTCGAGGAGCCTGAGGAGAACATCAGATGACACATGATCCCTCACACTTTCTTCCAAGAACGCCGCAACATTTTTGTTAGCCTGACTCCCTTCATTCATTTCCTGACCCCTTCGTCTCATCCCAGGAGTGAAGTCATAAGGTATGTGTCTGTCCCGGATTAATCCGTTTGACCCAGGTTCTTCGCCTGACCCCTGATTGCCAGTAGAGTGTGTGTGTGCGGTCAGCGGTACGACATGCTCGGCTGGTGACACCGTATTCCCATGGCTGTCACCGCCGGGAAATCTAGCGTGAAATCAAAGCTGGGGGGCCATTGTGAACAGATGTGGTTTCACAGCAGCCTGGCGGAGCTGGGGTCCCATTTCAGAGATACAGTTTGAGAAGGAAAAGAAGAGCAGAGAGGCGGAGAACGCGGTCAGGAGTCTCACTCGCTCCCCGGCACAAATCGCCAGCCGGAGTCATTCGAGCCGTCCTGTTCCCGTTCCCACCCACGCTTTAGACAGAGACGCGAGTCAGACAGGCCATCAGCAGCTCGGCTTGAACCGCACCGCCGTACGCTCCCTGTCTTCTCTTATCTCTCCACACATGCTGTCTCTATGTGAGGCACCGAGATGCTGCCAACTTTCTGTCAGTCCACCGCCTCGTCTCCGGAGGGAGAGAGAACCCCCTCGCGGACTGACAGGGTGCATTTAGATCCGCTCGCAGTGGGAGACTGCAAATGCTCACAAGCTGAAAAGAACAACAATCATCGTCTTTCCGTACAGGAAAAAAAATCAAATGGCTGAAAGCTGAAGCTGGGAGATTTCTTTAAGAGTGATTTTGGATGGATGTCTAGATAGACTTTTTTTTCCTCCAAAGAACACAAATATAGCCGGGTGCGAAAGCTTGTGTCCCCTGAGGACAAAATGACGGGGAAAATAATACAGTTTACACTAACTAAAGATATTTCAGGTGCTGGATTTCACAGACGCTCCTTTATGACAGAAATGCCACAATGAAAAAATGTTAATATAACGTCCTAAATTCAGCATAAGCAATATATACACAGATCAGGCATAACATTATGACCACCTGCCTGATATCATGTCGGTCGCCATTTTGCTGCCAAAACAGCCCTGATCCTTCGAGGCATGGACTCCACTAGATCCCTGAAGGTGTGTGTGCTGTGGTATCTGGCATCAAGATGTTAGCAGAAGATCCTTTAAGTCCTGTAAGTTGTGAAGTGGGGCCTCCGTGGGCCCCACCTCACAACTTACAGGATTTAAAGGATACTTATAGGTCTTAAAGGATACTTTTGATAGATACTGACCACTGCAGACCAGGAATACACCAAAAGAGCTGCAGTTTTGGAGATCCAGTCGTCTGATCCTCAAATCCTTACACTTGTTACCATTTTTCCTGCTTCTAACACATCAACTTTGAGGACAAAATGTTCACTTGCTGCCTAATATATCCCACCCGCAAACAGGTGCCATGATGAGGAGATCATCAGTCTTATTCACTTCACCTGGCCCTGGTCATAATGTTATGCCTGATCTGTGTAAATTTATATATAGTTGTATTATTAATAATAATAATTAAAAATAATAAATTAAAATAATTATTATTGACCTAAATGATCTTTCCAGAAATCCTAGGCCAGTTTAGAAAATGTATAAAAATTTCTACATGGTGTTTGTGAGCTATATTTACAATTTTAAATGTACTCTAGAGTCTAGTTTATAAATGTTAGAAGGGTTATATCTCAAATGTTTTTGTTTTTTACTAACCGGAAATATAAGCAGTTTCCCAGCCGATGGCAAATATAATGCGATGCCAGTGTTGTTCTTTCAGCTGATCCCTGTTTGAAAGTCGCAACAGCGGATCATCTGGTCCAGGTATTTGGTTTGGCAGAGGTTTTACACCGGATGCCCTTCCTGATGCAACCCTCCCATTTCACCCAGGCTTGGGACTGAGAGTTGACTGGTGGCTGGGTTGGCTGGTTCCCTGCATAAGCGCGGAATCCTGCCACTGGACCATTTAAAAGACACTTCTAAGATGTCTCGTCCAACTTCGGCCATCCTGAAAGCGGTTTCTCACCCGGCGTCAGTGACTGGTAGCCCCGCCCCCTTCAACTACACAAGAAAAGCTGCACGATTTGAGTACATGAAGTGTCCAACATTCCACACTTTGTTTTTTCGGGAGAATAAGTGAATCATTGTGCAATTCTTCTTCTGCTTCTTGGAATGTTCAGCGTGAATTCACTCTATTTCTACTAGAATATGGTGAAAACAGTGCAGAAGAGTATACGAGTTGGGATGCAAGTTATAGAATAGTAAAATAGAAGCTTTTGTCACATGTCTATTACAGCACAGTAAACTTTGGAAGTCGGTTTCAGAGCGCAGGGGTCAGTCGGGATACAGTGCCCTCTGGAGTAGAGAGGCTCAATGGCCCAACTTGGCAGCGCTGGGGCTTGAACCCCAATCCTCCGATCAACGAGAGTTAAGAGGAGTCAAAATATGAAAGTGAAAATTAACCAGAAATCAGCCACAGTGACAGCTGATGGATTTTCCCAGATGTGTAATTTACACAAACATGACAATTGGTGTTTTGGGCAGTGTGTGTAGTGTATAAGACGTTAAGTCCGGAGATTTAAGGCAGTGTTATCGGATTAGTGAGAACACCGTTGGGTTTCTGTGTATAGAGTATGGTGACGTTGTGTTTAGTTAGAGCGATGGGAAAGGGGAGAAGTGAAAACAAGCTAAAATATTTGCCATTTCCCTTTCTGAATACGACACTGATAAGCTCTTCTGATAAGCTCTACACCCTCCCTTCGCTTTAATAAAAAAAAAAAAAAACAACACCTCACATGCTCAGATGTCCTGTGTGAAGCTTTTGGAGACTTTCAGCTGTTTGGTTTGTTTTTGCTGATGTTGTCATACACCATCTTCTTCATCGTCATCAAATGTAACGTATTTGATTGTTGTTTCATTCATTTCCTTCGTGGAATTAGACAGTTATGGAGGAAAACTAGACATGCAGAGTGTTTCGCTTCTCACACACCAGGAAACCGTGGGGGGGGGGGTGTGTGAAAACTTTTGCAAGTCTATAGCAAAGGACTGTGAATTCACATTCCTGACAGGTTTGAGGAAACTGTCTGACACACACACACACACCTTTCAGTACTGCACACTCTGTTATTTCACACACACACACTCCATTCGCTCCAAATAAAACCACAACGGGGTCACGGGCGGGAAAAAAAAGACCATCATTTGAGAAATTTTATGAAATTAGGGAATTTTATCTCCCTCTGAAAGCAGAGCTTAGAGCGTCAGCGTGAGTCTCTAATCTCTAGTACAGCCACAGACAATCAGGCCGCGCTTATGGATTTCTGTGCAAATATTGCAGAACGATAATCACAAAGCCGCTTCAGCGCAAAGCCTTTTTCACATTTATCACTAAAGCACTTTAATATCCCTTTTTAGCTGCACGGGAACTCCTCTGTGAGCCTTTAAGCAAATTATCTCCAACGCAAAGGGCCTGGAATACAAAATGGAGATGATGATGATGATGATGATGATGATGATGAAGACACACTGTCCATCTCATTATACTCAATCTCTGATGAAGCTGTCTTAATGCCTGATGTGTTTAAACTTATCTTGACTATGAATTACAGTTCAGTGCAAAAGTTTGTACACCCTCGCTCCAACATGTGAATTTGTTTTTAATGGACTTTTTTCAAGTAATAAAAATGTTTAAAAGGTTTATGTTGTAATATAAATAGTTATAAGGCTTCTTAGCATTTTCTATAAATAAGGCAAATCATGGGTTTATTATTTATTATTCATTTATTATTGATAGAAACGGCTCAGTCACAGGACCGTGACTTGATCTTTTAATAATGTACAGATTACGAAAGTGAAAAAGGCTAAGCTGTTATATTATGAGTTATGAGATATCATACGGTGGCTGAGAAGTGCTAAACAAATCCGAAAACAAAATAACAAACCCAAAAACAACAAAATAACAAACAAAAACAACAAAAATACACATCCATAAACAAAATAACAAACCTGTAAACAAAATAACAAATCCGAAAAACAAAATAAAAAAAAAACATAAACAAAATAACAAATCCATAATAACGAAATAACAAATCCATAATAACGAAATAACAAACAAAAACAACAAATCTATAAACAAAATAACGAACCCGTAAAAAAAATAACTAATCCAAAAACAAAACAACAAATCCAAAACAAAGTAAGAAACAAAAACAACAAACAAATAACAAAAACAACAAAATAACAAATCCATGAAGAAAATAACGAACCCAAAAACAAAATAAAAACCCCAAAAAGCAAAAAAAAAAAAAAAACATAAGCGACAAAATAACAAATAAAAACAATAAACAACAAATAACAAAAACAACAAAATAACAAACCTGAAAACAAAATAGCAAATCCATAAACAAAATAACAAACCCAAACAATAAAGATTTGTTATTTTGTTTTGCACTTCCTGGCCATCATAATATCATAAGTGGGGTTTTTTTCCATTTCTCCTTAACAAAGCTTCAAGAGAGAAAAGAGAGACCTTGTTGAGGGAATGAGTGTTAGTAGCTGCTATAACATATTGACCCACCACTGGGGGGAGTGGTGGCTCAAGCAGTTGAGGCTCTGGGTTGTTATGTGGAAGGTCAGGGTTGAAGCCCTAAGTGGCCACTGTTGGGCCCTTGAGCAAGGCCCTTAACCCTGACCACAACTTTGAATGCTGGGATATGAGAAGAAAGATTTTCTCTATGCTGTAACAAACATCCACCAAGTGTCAGGATGGCCGAGCGGTCTAAGGCGCTGTGTTCAGGTCGCAGTCTCCTATGGAGGCGTGGGTTCGAATCCCACTTCTGACAGTTGACTACCTTTAGATTCTGGCTCATTGGGGTGCAAGGCACTTGTTTAATGGCTGACCCTGTGCTCTGACCTGAACCTACACTCTATTGCCAAAAGTATTCGCTCACCTGCCTTGACTCACATATGAACTTAAGCGACATCCCATTCCTAATCCATAGGGTTCAATATGACGTCGGTCCACCCTTTGCAGCTATAACAGCTTCAACTCTTCTGGGAAGACTGTCCACAAGGTTTAGGAGTGTGTTTATGGGAATTTTTGACCATTCTTCCAGAAGCGCATTTGTGAGGTCACACACTGATGATGGACGAGAAGGCCTGGCTCTCAGTCTCCACTCTAATTCATCCCAAAGGTGTTCTATCGGCTTGAGGTCAGGACTCTGTGCAGGCCAGTCAAGTTCATCCACACCAGACTCTGTCATCCATGTCTTTATGGACCTTGCTTTGTGCACTGGTGCACAGTCATGTTGGAAGAGGAAGGGGCCAGCTCCAAACTGTTCCCACAAAGTTGGGAGCATGGAATTGTCCAAAATGTCTTGGTATGCTGAAGCATTCAGAGTTCCTTTCACTGGAACTAAGGGGCCAAGCCCAGCTCCTGAAAAACAACCCCACACCATAATCCCCCCTCCACCAAACTTTACACTTGGCACAATGCAGTCAGACAAGTACCGTTCTCCTGGCAACCGCCAAACCCAGACTCATCCATCAGATTGCCAGATGGAGAAGCGCGATTCGTCACTCCAGAGAACGCGCCTCCACTGCTCTAGAGTCCAGTGGCAGTGTGCTTTACACCACTGCATCCGACGCTTTGCATTGCACTTGGTGATGTATGGCTTGGATGCAGCTGCTCGGCCATGGAAACCCATTCCATGAAGCTCTCTGCGCACTGTTCTTGAGCTAATCTGAAGGCCACATGAAGTTTGGAGGTCTGTAGCGATTGACTCTGCAGAAAGTTGGCGACCTCTTCGCACTATGCGCCTCAGCATCCGCTGACCCCGCTCCGTCAGTTTACGAGGCCTACCGCTTCGTGGCTGAGTTGCTGTCGTTCCCAAACACTTCCACGTTCTTATAATACAGCTGACAGTTGACTGTGGAATATTTAGGAGCGAGGAAATTTCACGACTGGATTTGTTGCACAGGTGGCATCCTATCACAGTTCCACGCTGGAATTCACTGAGCTCCTGAGAGCGACCCATTCTTTCACAAATGTTTGTAAAAACAGTCTGCATGCCTAGGTGCTTGATTTTATACACCTGTGGCCATGGAAGTGATTGGAACACCTGATTCTGATTATTTGGATGGGTGAGCGAATACTTTTGGCAATATAGTGTATGTGAAGAAAGAATTTCTCTGTGCAGAAAATATGTCACAAATAAAGACTTCTATTTCATTTAACTTAAAACAAAGACTGCATCAAGTGTAAGGATGCTGAGCAGTCTAAGGTGCTGTGCTGTAGTCTTGCATGGAGGTATGGGTTCAAATCCCACTTCTGACATTGGTTCCTTTTCTTCAGGGGCGGTGTTAGCTTAAGTGGTAAAGGCTCTGGGTTGTTAACCGGAAGATTATTGGGGTTCAAACCCCAACACCAACAAGCTGCCACTGTTGGGTCCTTGAACAAGACCCTTAACCCCACTTTAATGGCTGACCCTGTGCTCTGACCCCAGCCCCCAAGGATATGATATGCGATATCAACTTAACTTATTAAATGTGAATAAAAACAAGACTGATGTGGAATAAAATGCTTTGTGCTTAACTCAGGAGGGTAAGTTTTCAAAGTAAATGTTGATATCAAACCCATTCCTGCTCTCTGAGATGCTCTGAGTGCTTGTTCATCTAAAAAGCAGCTCAAATTTGTGTAAGGTTCTCCAACAGAGGGAAAAACACACGTCTAAAACACACTGAAAGTCAACAGACCCATTTTATATCAGACTCACAGACAGAAAATCTGTCATTTGTTTATACTAGTTGAAAATGTTCCATAAGTCCATTCCCAAATCCACCGAACAATTGAACAATGTACTGGTGGAAAGGATAAAATCTTCCAGCATTACACTGAGGTCGAGGGCGAAAAAGAAACCCATGAATGTGAAAGCAGCCGTATGCAGTGGCTTGTCTGCATGCCGTCTGCTGAACCCTGTAAGCCTACAGCGGCACATGACAGGACATCCAGGCTGAAACATCGGGATTAGCACCCTGACCTGCGGCCTAGCGCCCCGGTGCAGCAGCTGTCCTGGTGCTCGCGATGGACTCGTGTCAAAGACACTCGGAGTGTGTGTGACTGCGCTGCGATCACTGTTTCAACATAGGATATCCTTCAGAGAAACAGGACGTCGGCTCGGATTAAGTGCGATTTAGAAACTAGAATAGACTCCAGCTGGGGATGGAGTCGCATTCCACACGGCTGATAGGTGTTTGCAGAACTTAGGAGGAACTGTGGGAAATTTCTACAGGAGAAACGTTCAAGGTCAGCAGCTTCAATAGAGGAGAGTTCCTTTACAAAGCATGCGCTATTTTGAAACTCTGGCTGGTTTTGTTTTGGGTTTTTGGAGGTGGGGGTAGACACCATCCTCAATGAGCATGCTGGGGGTTTCTTCTGGCATGTTCCATTAATGAAGAGCTCTGGCACCAGTCCAAAAATGGGAAAAAATGGTGTAGAAGCGAAATCCTGGGAAACCATGGCGAGAAATATATCTCGCCCTATATATAAATGTGTGTGTGTGTGTGTGTGTGGATACTGTAGGAGGAACAAAGAAAGAGACATCCACAACTAAACACAATTATTAGAGCTTAAAATTGCTATAAACACTTATAACACCACATGTCCACATGCCTCGACCACCTTAAGCATTTGACTGACCAAATGCAATCTAGTTAAAGCCTCCGAAACAAATAAATAAATTAAACAAATTAATAGAACTTCAGTTTCCTCTCATGTAGCTTTAAGCCATTCCTCGCATGCCTACTAAACTCTATTGTGTCCATTTAAGTTCAATGACTGCACTTTAGGCACTACACCCTTCGGTCAGCGCTGCCCCTGAGTTGTTTTCTGACAGTAAGAGGAGGATTACCACGAGGACGTACCATTTTCTGCATGTTGGCCGCCATGGGCTCGACCCGACCGCGCAGTCGATTGTGTTGTGTAACGATCTGAAAACGCTCCCTCGCCCCGAATCCTAGAAAAGAAAAGAAAGTACTACAGTTACAGCGCTACATCAGATCTCCATGGCAACCAAGTGCAAGAGTGAGGTCGAGGGCAGGCTGAGGGGTCAGACCGCTGACAAGTGATGACAGATTGATGAAAACAAAGCAGTCTGCTACTAGTGAGGACTAGAAGTGCTAATTGGAACACATGTACAGCACATGTACAACATCACATGGAAAAAAATAGGTTCATATCAATGAATTAAATACATTAATTCTAGTTTCTATGGTAACAGGGACTTGAACAGGCACTTAACCTAAGCCTAATAATCCAATGTAAAATGTATAAGCATTGATATGGTCATGTTTTCTCTAAGGTGATGTTTATTTAACTTTATCAGAAGGAGTCTCAAAAAATTATTAATTTTTTTTTATTTTTTAGGAGTCTAAAAAATTTTTAAAAAACAAAGAAAGTGATTCATAAATAAAATTAACCTGGAAATAATCGACTTCATCAAACCACATTGTTGATTATTTTCCTAAAACAGCACATCCTCAAGAATTTTATTCCTTACTTATACTTATAAAGAGTCAGTATAACGTGTTAAAGTAACACCATTTTTAATAAACTTAAATATTGACATATTTACAATGAAAACCGATCATTATAATGAAAACTATTTAAGCCTGAATATTTAAAAATGTAAAGAAACTGAAAGACTTGACAGAAATGATGGATCTGTAAATTTCTATAAATAAAAGTGGAGTAAGTTTATAGTTTAATGCTTTATTTCACAGGATTTTATAAGAGTGATCATAAATTAATTAATTGATTAGCTCAGGTGATGCGGTTGCTCTCGTGCGTGCTCTGTCAGGCGCGTGCGACTTACCACTCTCAGGTGAAACGGCTCTTCGTCTTTTTCCATAAAGCGTTCGGCTCGCGCAGGTGTTTATCACTGAAAATATAAGTATAAGAAGTGCAGCGGAACTCTGGGAGTCTTTCGGAGGTCTCATGGCTGTAAGAAGTTTCCAAACATGCGTTATAAAGAGTGAGGGTCTGTATTATTTACCCCTCACGCGCTCTCTCTCTCTCTCGCCCCGTTTTTGCTCTCGCGCGCTTCAGCTTCATTCTCCGTTCTGATGACGTCACGCCAGCTCGTCCGAAAAAGCCGCTTTAACGCCCATTTCTTACTCTTTTAACCAGAGTACTGTATTTATTTGTTTAATATTATTCATTTAAGTTGCTTATAATTTACCAAGCAATATATTTAGACATCATTCTAAACGTAGAAGATAATCTGTGTACAACATTTAACATTTTTAACTCTTCATAGGATCTGTACACCTTCACTCTCACTGTAAATACCATGGCTCATGCATATGCACGAAAATTTTGAATATGCAAATTGGAACACGCCCCTTTGTCCCTCCGTGATCCCAGCTAACTTTAGCTAATTTAGCAAGCCCGTAATATAATCAGTAGTAAACAGTGCCACTAATTTTTGAAAATTATTCTCCTATTATACGAAACAACAATTGTGTTTATGACGTCTCATAAGTGTGTCACAGAGAAATAGTTAGCTGTCAACAAACCAGCTTGCAGTTATCCCAGTGAGATTTCAGTATCTCAGGTCTCTGTTTGCATTGTCGTATTTTATTTATAAAACAGTAAACAAACTACCTGAACAATTCAAGAGACTCTGATCCATTTTTATTGCTAAAAGATGTGACAAATAATATAAATATGTACACCGATCAGGCCTTTATGGCCACCTGACTAATATTGTGTCGATCCCCCTTTTGCTGACAAAACAGCCCTGACCTGTCGAGGTATGGACTCCATTAGATCCCTGAAGGTGTGCTGTGGTACCTGGTACCATGATGTTAGCAGCAGATACTTTAAGTCCTGTAAGTTTCGTGGTGGGGCCTCCATGGATCGGACTTGTTTGTCCAGCACATCCCACAGATGCTGGATTGGATTGAGATCTGGTGAATTTGGAGGCCAAGTCAACATCTCAAACTCTGTTTATTCCTTGGACTACTTTGATCGATACTGACCACTGCAGACCGGGAACACCCCATAAGAGCTGCAGTTTTGATCCAGTAGTCTAGCCATCACAATTTGTCCCTTTCGTCTTTGTATATCCCAAATACCATAGGATAGACAACAAACCCAACTGTCCACAAGAGCGAGCAGCTTTGAGTGTCTGAACATCTGGAGAAACCATTCCAATGGAGGTAAAACCACAGATTATGAAATCATTATGCAAAGACATTTTCCTTTAAAATGATCATAGCTTATTTTAAAAATGCTTAGTAATCTAACATGACTATTTACAATAAATCATTTGGTTAAGGCTTATACTCAAGGGATTATGATTTGTTTGATCAAAGTCTGGATTCTCATGGCTTACAGATACAGAAAGGAAGATCTTCAGTAGTCCAAACATGCTTCATCACCTCAGTACTTTTTTAGCATGGTTGGATCGCTTGGTCTTTTTTATGTCCCACTCCACAGTGGTGGTTAATATGAAACTCATATGAAAGGAGACACTCAGTAGGACTTTAAAGTAGGACCTTTGTAGTGTTTCATAAATATTTCTGTTTTTCCCTAACCTACTAGAGGCGGTATTTTCATAGATCAGTTCCAAAAATACAAAAATTATTATTTTTTTCACACAAATGTTTGTATCTTCAAAGTAAATGTTGATATCGAACCCATTCCTGCTCTCTGAGATGCTCAGAGTGCTTGTTCATCTAAAAAGCAACTCAGATTTGATCTTCAACCAGTAAAAGTCTGTGTAAGGTTCTCCAACAGAGGGAAAAACACACGTCTGAAAGCCAATAGACTCGTTTTAGATCAGACTCACAGACACGACATCATTCATTCGTTTACAATGATTGAAAATGTCCCATGAAATGATTTCTATTCTGTCGGCAGACTGGAGCACCATTGTGCTGGTAAAAAAGGTTCAATTGCCTCACAGTGCTTTGCTTAGCAACATCCCTGTGAGAAATGGATAGATAACTAACACATATGGACATGAACTGGATTGAAATCATTTCCATTTGCATTTAGACATCACGCTTTTATTCTTGGGGCTGATATCCGGACGTTCACTGAATGGAAAATGGATTCTGTTACGTTCGAAAAGAAATTGCACAGTAATGTCCGTGTCCATTTTTTTCCCTACATAATTCTTCTTTTCTTCTGCCCTCAGATGCACTGAGGAAGGGTTAGTTCTCCCTGCAGAGGGCAGAGTGTTTCTACTCTGGTGTTAGAACCACTCAAGGGTCAGGTCTGCTGCTCTGTGAGTTCACTATACACAGATATTAGTTTAGATTGACTACCAGCTAGCACACTGCAGTGTCCATTTAATGTCCATTTATGTCCCAGCATCACTGTTACATATTGGGTTTAAAAGTTTTAAGATAATTCTACCTACACTTTGGTAGACTACTCTCACTATTTTTTTTATTTATACAAAACGTTTGCTTCAGGAATCCAGGCTGAAATATATATCAGGCTTTTTATTCCTATACTTTCGCCTAATAAAAACAGGTCCGTAGCAGCGCCTGTGAAGTTGTTGACAAGTGGATTTTATACTCCTCCAGGTTAACAAATAGGCTACTAGAACTGAGTGGCTTTTATGAGGAGAAAATTTGGCGTGTGCTTTCCAGAAAAAAAAAGGGAAAGAAGAAAAAACATCAGTCTACGGCGGCGGGTTATAAAAATGAGCCTTGCAGACGGCAGAAGGCTCTCATTTGGATGGCTCTTGAAACTGGCCCCAAGTTGTCTGTGTTATATTTCAGACTTTCACGACTTTTCTGGGACTTTTTAAAGCGAGTTTAAAGACTTGGGAAATTTAATAAGATCCCATAGATTGTTTTGAGCATCGTGTAAGATTTTATTCGGAAAAATGAGTGAACTTGGCATCATACTGCTGATTCTGTGTATCGGTCAGATTCATAGCACCTATGGGCAGGTGAGTGGATTTATATTTTTATATTTAAACACTAATTAGTTTTCTGACTCGAACCAAGAATGTAGGTTTTGTTCTACTTTCATAGTGTGAGTCCTTATGGAATTTTATTCAAAATACATACAAATATTTAAAGACATTCATTTTCAGTGTTTTCTTAAAAAGCTAGGAAAGATCATGTGTGTATTAATGTGTGTTATCGTGGGTATGAATAAGATTGTGCTCAAATGTAGATATTAAGATATACATCAAAGCAACATGCCCATGCTTTACGTTTTCACGTGTAAACTGAACATGTAGCTTAATATGTTTGGCTTGAGGCAAAATATTTGCACAGGAAGTGTTTAAAGGTCAAAGACAGACCTCGTAGCTGTGTGTGTGTGTGTGTGTGTGTGTAAGAGAAACTCACACAGAAACTCTACACATGCTGAAAACATAGCCTAACTTCAGTTTATGAGCACGTACTTTAGATAGTTTAGAAAGTAACATGAATTTATTTTAATAATAAAACATTAATAATAGTCCTCATCAGACCCGGGTTTGATTCCCAGGCATTGCCCAACACCCCAGCCACTAGATGCAGTGCCGGTCCCAAGCCCAGATAAAATGGGAGGGTTGCGTCAGGAAGGGTAACCTGTGCCAGGTTGTTGTGCGGACCAGTTGGTCCTCTGTGGGAACCCTCACACACGTAGGGAGCAGCTGAAAAATCATCAACAGCAATAATAGTCCTCATCATCATCATCATCATCATCCAGCTGACTGGTTGTTAACCAATCACTAGTAAGCTATCAGAGACTCTTAACCTTCTACACAAAACACATCTTCTACTTTATCCTCAAGTTTATTCACCTTTATTACAAGTATGTTAATGAGGCTAAGAGTCAAGAATACTTACAATTTGTACATGTGGTTTTGAATGAAGTGCACTAGGTGTTGAGTAATTGACTAATCTAACACACTGACTAATCTAAGTCCAAAAACATGTGTTTCACATGATTTAAGATTCAAACTCAAATAAAGAAATCCCAAATCCCTTACTTATAAGCACAGTATATCTTCAAGGACGGTTTCAGTGTGCTATGATTATATGTACTTAAAGCATCTATAGTATATGTATTTAAGGTAGCTTGAGTCAGTGTGGAATAACTGCGTAAAATTACTGTAAATAAATTGAACTATTTTGCAGAGTGCGTTGTCAAACCGCATTACTCTCATTACTCGCTCACTTAAAGCATGAGTCTCCAGTGAGCCATGTTAACTCCATGCTTCATAATCAACCAACAAGATGTTTTCACAGCATGTGCAAATATTGAGCTTACTTACATAAGTCATGAGTGATGAAAACACGGAAAAAAGTGCCCTTCCCCTCGAGGGCAGCCAATCAGAAGCATGTACAGTATTGGGAATGTTAAGGGTTGAATTGAAAGACTTCGTATTTCATAATGATCAAAAGATGCAAGATCAGTTGAAGAGGACAGGCGCCATTTTGCTTCCTCGTGTCAGTGCTGCTAATTGGTTTGTTTATTAGAGATGTTCTCCCAGGGATCTCTGGTTTCTTTCTGCATGCCAAGAGAATATGATGGACCAATACAGTAGGTCTGCATTGTATTCATTCTATATGGCCAAACGTTTATGGATACCATGTGGTTCTTCCCCAAACTGTTGCTGAAAACTGTTGCTGGAAGCACAAAATTGTCTAGAAAGTCGCTGTAGCTTTACAGTGTCCTTTACTGGAACTAAGCTCAAACACCGTTCCAACTTGACAAAGCCCCTGAGCTCCATGAAGACATGGTGTAGAGGTTCAGGTTGGAGTGGAAGATCTCGAGTGCCCTGCACAGAGCTCTGACTCTGACTCAACTCCACTGAACACCATCAGAAGGAACTGAACCCCAGATTTCCTCACTTGGAAAGAGTGGAGGTTATTATCAGAGAAGAGGGAAATATTCGGGAACAGGATGTTTAAAGAGCACATATGAAAAGACATTTTATTATGTGTAGTTATTTAACACAAGAGTCAGTGAAGTGAAGGTTGTATGAATCTACAGTGTGGGATAGAAAGAAATCAGCCACAGCATCAGACTTGTGATGGTGTTGTATTTAGTACCACCAAAGTGTATATTTGGGATGTGGTAGCTCAGTGGGGAAGTGTAGTGAAGTGTGATTTCGAATCTCGGGACCACTAATCTGTGACTGCTGGGCCCCTGAGTAAGGCCCCTAGTTGTATACCGGAAATAACATTTCTGCCAAATGCCAGAAATGTAAAAAAATCCACTTTAGCCATTTGTTTACCAAAAATATGATGATGGGTAGAAGTTTTTATGCATTAAATGCATTTCTTTTCCTTAATGTACCTTCATGTATACCGATCCTGAGATACTCTGCAGTAAATAAGATGTAAGGTTCGAGTCTTGCCAACAGTTTTCAGTCTCGCACGTCCACACAGCCCTCGCTGTTTCTAACTTCTGAACAAATTACCTAAAATCGTTTGGACTGAACCACATCAGGCCTGCCCTTCCTTTCTGTAAGCGCTAAGATTTTTTCGTGTAAAGCTCTGCATACACTCTGTCCATTCACCTCACGAGCACAATCTAGTCTTTCAGTTCAGCCCTCCGGCCTCCACTTGCAGGTGACGTCATGAGGGACGTCATGAGGCCAGACACTGCATCATTCACGACTGAACACAGTCTATAGAATAAAACCACAGCAAGCTTTAATCGTTTACAGGAATAAAAGAAAGAAAGAAATCTCATTGCTTATTAATCCTAGAGAAGATATTAAACGTGTGAGTGTGGGAATATGAATTAGCTACTCTGTCAGTGAGACATGCTAATATCCTGGCTAACAAATAATTTAAGAATTCTCAAATCTGATTGGTCAGAAAGCTTCGAGTAATTTTCTATAACAGCTAGTTCAGGCGCAAATCATAGCTTCCTGATAATTCTTATGCGTTATTGTTTCTATAGCAACAGCTCACACAGCACAGCACTGTTGTGTTTTCTTTAACCATTTTTAACTGGGAGAAATTGTTCATAGATCTAGATTATGTTCCTACCACATCCGATTCGTTCACTAAGCAATATGCTGTAATATGAATAACATAGCCATCGAGCCCCAGCACTGCCAAGCTGCCATTGTTGAGCCCTTGAGCATGGCCCTTAACCCTCTCTCTGCTCCAGGGGTGCTGTATCAGCCCTGACCCTGTGTTCTGACCCCAACTGCTACAGTGGAACCTGTATTCGTTCTGGAGGCGAGTTCTTAAGGTGAAAATTTGTATTGCGAAACAAATTTTCCCATAAGAAATAATGTAAATGGAGATAATCCGTTCCAGCCTCCCAAAAATATGAGCAATATTCCCAATACGAAGCGTATGTAAACTGTACGGCTGCTTACAAAGAACTGACCCAAGCCAAGCATTCAATGTCAAGGGTCTTCACAGAAAGTCGTGCCACCAAGCTTGGGCTAATAATAGAACAGACCGGCCACACCACCAATCTGTCAACAAAAAAACGCCCGAAAAATCACCTAGCTTTTGAACGCATGCTGAAAGCAACGTCAGTATCGTGGGTTGACTCTTTCCAAACAGCTTTCACTGACTGAAAATAAATTCGTAAACTTGTTTCGGTTGGCTTCACTCGGCTTTCCACTGACGCTAGCAAGTTTTGAACATCTCCTGGACATACGCATAACTTAGGTAGTGTCCAGTTTGGTTCGGTTCATTCAAATGTCGAAAATGCTTCATATGCTGATACAAATTTCTTACAAAATTTCAGTTCTTAAGGTGAAAATTCACAAGAGAGAGCATTCGTATGCCGAGGTTCCACAGTATACGTAAATGTACATGTAATGTACATATATGTGACAAAGGCTGTTTCCTTCATATTAAAAATCCTGGCGCTTATGAAGGTCTTATTACGCAACTCTCGACATCACAGCACCGTGTCCGTTCCCTGCAGGAATGTCCTAGTACTCAGGAGCTGCAAATTTCCCTACGCCAAGCACAAAAGCTGCTGGCGTCACACGAGGCCTCGTACCTGCAGAGTCTGCGCAGCCTGAAGAGGAAAATCAGCCAGCTGCAGAACAGCACGGCCCGCATGCCTTCCAGACCCGGTGACGGTAACAGCTTCAGTTTTTGGAGAGAAAAAAAACCACAGTGGATCATGTAATAACACACTGATTTATTCATTCTCTGTTTCTACACAGCTTCCTGTCCCAAACTGGACACTCCTGTCAATGGGCGAAAATTAGGGAAGGTTCTACTTCCGGGTCATGAGGTTCACTTCTTGTGCGATCCGGGCTACGAGCTGGTGGGGTCAGAGACCCGGCAGTGTAAGGACACCCTCACCTGGAGCGGCCAGCAAGCCGTCTGCAAGGGTCAGTAAGATACATGAGGAAATCAATATATTGGCAACATTTTATCCAAAGGAAGTGGTTATAAAGCTACATGACGCTACACAAGCCCTTTATGTCTACTTTTGGACTGCTAAATGTCATTTTTATAATATATATATATTATATATATATATATAATTTATAATATATATAATATATATAATTTTTAAAATTTCTACTTAACTTAAATCCTATATGTCAACAGACATACAGCTACATAGACATTTAAAAAGCCTGTTCTGTCTATGCTGTTGAACTGCTTTAGTTGGTTTTGAGTAATGACATTTTACTGCGTTCACAGGGCTACATGACATGTACATACATAACCATGCATAACAACTGACATAAATCTACATAAGCATTTACAAAGGCTTATTAAAAGTCTGTCAGCTATTGGACTGTTTTTGTCAATTAATTTTGTCATGACACTTGACTGTGTTCAGAAGGCTGCATAAGACCTGCATAAGCCCTATATGATAGCTGACATAAAGCTTTATGAGCATGCGTCAGATGTTAGGCAGCTTTTGTCAAACTGACATTCAGTCAATAGCACCTGTGTGAAGTAACAGACACTTTACTTTGTTCACCTGGATGTGTGATCCCCATATAAGCCCTATACGACATCTGACATAAGTCTACATTGGCGTTTATAAAGGCTTGTTTAAATGTATGTCAGCTCATAGGCTGCTTTGTCACTTTGACAACATGTTGTCATTATGCCTATGTCAAGTGATGGATAAAGGATGTGTTATGATATTTTACTGTGTTCCCATGGCAACACAAGTCCTGCATGAGCCCTTTATATCAATTGACATAAAGTTACATAAACCTTTATAAACGTATTCGGCTTCTGTCGGCTGTTGGACAGCTTTTGTTAGTTTTGACATTAAGTTGATATAAAGCTTCAGTAAAGTGATAAATGTATGTCGGCATAAATTTGTTATAACATTCTTTTGGTGTTCATTAGGCTTCATTACATGTACATTAGATTATTGGACTGCTTTCATCTATTCTGGTAACAGTTTAACCTACGTATCTGATGTGACAGATTGTTGTTATGACACCTGACTGTGTTCAAATATAGGTCTATATGACACCCACTTAGGCCCTATATGACAGCTGATGTAAAGCTACATAAACATTTATAAAGGCTTAGTGTAAGATCCGCATTATGTAGGTCTTACATATGACAAAAGAGTCTCAGTGGCTATGATGTTCTAATGTACATCACAGAAAAGTAAATCAGCTCAGAAAGTGTCATAACCACTTTATGTCAACTCTATGATCTATGTTACGTTTTTTTACGATCTATATTGTTATGGTTCAAATGTGGACGTTTTTATGACAGCTACCGTTGAACATAGGTTATGTCATTGCCATAAAGATCTTATGTAGCTATATGAACACCACCCTTTTACAAAAGCCCCTATGTTTTTTGTGCAGCACGGTAAAGGTTTAGGATTAGACCCTGCGTCACGGTTGCTTTCTCACTCCTTCTACTTGTCTAGCCTCATTACTCATCTTTTTTCCAACTCCACCCCATCACCCTCACTTCCCTCATCGTTGCTTTGACTTTTTCCTGTCTCGAAAATTCTCTTTTACACATCGCTCACGTTATCGCCCCCATTGTTCCCCAGGAAAAGACGTTTTCGATTTCACATGCTCCTCAGCATGATTGAGTTTCATTTGGCTTCTGTGAATTTTTGGGCCCGGTGCATTGTTTTACACACCATTTAATTTCAGACAGCGGTCCAACAAGTCGATTAGGCTCGCCGAACGCTCTGTCGGCACCAGAGAAAGCTGGCTGTGAAAGCACTGAGCACAGGACATACTTTACTTAATCTCTGCATCAGTATCATAGTATAAAGTTACATGAAGCTGTTCATCCAACAGAGCTCCGCATACCTTAATGCATCTGCTCAGTGTTAGGGATAGATTAATGACTGAATTCTTGTCTTTTCTCAGAAAGAAACGAGTGTGCCTCTTCACCCTGTGCCAATGGGGGTTCATGCACAGATGAAGTGAATGGATTCACATGCGTATGTGCCAGAGGATGGGCTGGACCTACATGCCAGTCTCCGACCCCGACGTGTGAGGATATTGAAATTGTTAACATTGTTTTGAAAACACTAATGTAGATCAATTAAAAAGAAAAAGAAATTATTGGGTGTTCCTGGAAATCACGTTCTATCATACAAGAGTTTGTGTTGCATTGACATACACTATATTGCCAAAAGTTTTGGGACACCCCTTCAAATCATTGAATTCAGGTGTTGGTTCAGGAGTTGGGCTCGGCCACTTCCAGTGAAAGGAACTCTTAATGCTTCAGCTTCATACCAAGACATTTTGGACAATTTCATGCTCCCAACTTTGTGGGAAGAGTTTGGGGATGACCCCTTCCTGTTCCAACATGACTGCACACCAGTGACCAAAGCAAGGTCCATAAAGACATGGATGAGTGAGTTTGGTGTGGAGGAACTTGAGTCCTGACCTCAACCCCATAGAACACCTTTGGGATGAATTAGAACAGAGATTGTGAGCCAGACCATCCTACATCAGTGCCTGACCTCACAAATGCGCTTCTAGAGGAATGGTCAAAAATTCCCATAAACACTCTCCTAAACCTTGTGGAAAGCCTTCCCAGAAGAGCTGAAGCTGTTATAGATGCAAAGGGCGGGACAACTCCATATTACATTCATGTGCATGTAAAGGCAGACGTCCCAAAACTTTTGGTAATATAGTGTATAAAAGGACACATACGCACAACTAAAGGTTGACAATGAAGCAAAATCATTAGAAAAGTATGTAATTATGGTTAAGTATGTATATCTGATCAGTATTAGAAAAGTGGCAAAATACCATCACCATCAACAAGGAGCATATCACAAGACAAGAGACGTCTGTAGCAGTGTATCCTGTTGTGAGGAACATTTGTGCAGAAAAATGTTTTACTTGGTTAGAAAACACACATTCACTCAGGACAGATGGTCGAAACAGACCGAAAAATTTCCTGAGGCCATAGTGTTTCCAAAACAGTTAAATCTACATCTTTACCTCAAGTTTCGACTCAACCTATGAACCTTCAAGAAACCTTTATACTCAAACACCCAAACCCTGAAGGAAATCTCGCACTGAACAACAAGAACAACAACAAAAAAAAATGCACATAACTTATTGCTTTCTACGTCTACTTCTGCAACAAGACTGATGTCCCAGCATCTTTAGACTTGGTGTGATCTGCCCAAGCATAAAGACATGTTTGTTTTCCAAGTAGACAATCAGGCACTTCTGTAAGTCGCTGTGGATAAAAGTGTCTGCCAAACGCTATAACTGTAAATAAAGCAAACAGAATTCCACACAAGTCGAAAGCACATATTTAGAGTAATGATCTAGAAAAACCACACACTACTGAGGCTGTTTTTTTTACAACGCATGATCTTTAACTACCTGCAAGCCGAAGTGCATGAAGAAACCATGGACACTATTAATATAAATATATATTTTTAAAAATCAGTTCTGTTTATCTGTTTTAAATAAGCTATGATGCTATATACACAATGTAAATACCCAAGTGTTTTGCATGAAAAGAGATCTGGAATAGTTATAGACTGACTTGGTATTAAATAAAATGAAAGATGGAGTCTGCAATTTTTAAATACAGTTTCACGACCTATAATAATCATAGGATCACACAGATACTTTACAAAACCTTTGGATCACAATATATCCATGGAACAGATCTGGATGGCTTTTTCATTTTAACTTTCTGTTCAACATTTTTCTGGCCCTGAAATAAGCTTTGCTGTGCTTTTGATGTAAATGTGTAGTATTGTATATGCAGCTCCTAATTCTTTTCCGACATATCCTTCTCTTCCTCCAGTTTTCGCCACCACAACCAACATCTCTGCCTCCACCTCTGGAGCTGCAGCTGCCACCACGTTCCCTTTAACGACTCTGCTTCCATTTGTGCAGCCGTCCAAGTGCAGCCAGGTCCAGGGCACCACACACTGCAGCTGTGAGGCGGGATACACCATTTCAGGCCGGGACACCAGCATCTGTACAGGTGGGAAATGAGATATGCATAGTACTTAAGAAACTT
Source organism: Hemibagrus wyckioides (assembly GCF_019097595.1). NCBI lineage: Eukaryota > Metazoa > Chordata > Actinopteri > Siluriformes > Bagridae > Hemibagrus > Hemibagrus wyckioides. The sequence continues at coordinate 3,938,370 of NC_080713.1, forward strand.
TCACATAAGTATTTACATCTTTAAAAAAATGAATGGGGAAATTCACATGTATGAACCTGTAACTCAGGGGACTCCTATATACTCCTAGGTCTATAGAGCAGGACCAAACTTCCTGCTCTATAGACCCCCTGTGTGATACATGATATCAGAATCAGAAAGATTATTTTAGCCTAAGAGATTCCCAATACGATTTGAGAAGCTTGTGTGAAGAACATTGATACTCATTCGATGAAGCTAGGAACTTTTTACTTGACACAGATGACTGTTGACTTGATTTGGATCTGGAAGCTAAAACTAAGGCTCTGGATTTAACTCGGACTCTTCTGCTTGGGACAATCTAAACAGACTCTAAAGCCAGGGACTATAGCATCAGTTTGATTTCCATGGCTAGGAACTAGACTTGGAATGTACCACATTTGGATTCTAGAGCTGGGGATTATAGACTCTTGGTTTGTGGCACAACTTGATTTAGACTCTCGATTTACATTTACATTCCTGGCATTTGGCAGATCCATAGCTACTTGCAATTTATTTATCCATAAATTTTATACAACTGAGCAATTGAGGATTAAGGGCCTTGCTCAAGGGCCCAGCAGAGGCAGATTGGTGGACCTGGGATTCAAACTCACAACCTTCCAATCAGTAACCCAACACCTTAACCACCACTAACCTTAACACTTACGGGTTTGGCTCAGATTCAGCTCCTTGAGACTCTGGACTAAACTCTACAGTCGATTTGGAGTCTGAATCTCTCTGCAACTCTGGACTCGACTCATTTATATTTCATTCAAACTCTGGACATAATCGGGAACCTGTGGCTAAGGGCTCAGAAATTAACTCAAATTCTGCTGCTTGAGGCTTTAGAGCTGATTCCAACTCTAAACCTTAGGACTAATAACTCAACTTGAAATCTATGGTTTGTGATTCAACTTGATTCAGACTCTAGACTTCTGTTCCTTGGGAGTCTGGTCTCCATTAAGTGCTAAACACAGACTTTATAGTTGATTTGAAAACTAAAGTTAGAAACTCTTGAGATTAGATGACTAGTGACTCTGGGCTTGATTTGGATCTGGAATCTAAAACTAAGGCTCTGGATTCAACTCTTCTGTTTGGGACAGTCTAATCAGACTCTAAAGCTAGGGACTGTAGCATCAGTTTGATTTCCATTGCAAGGAACTAGACTTGGAATGTACCACTTGTGGCTCAATTTGATTCAGACTCTCAGTTTGAACTCTGCTCCTCTTCACTTGACTCAGATTTGTCTCCTTAAGACTCTGGACTAAACTCTGCACTTGAATTGGAATCTACATCTCTCTGGAACTCTGGACTTAAGGCCTGATTCCAACTCTAAACCTTAGGACTTATAAATCAACTCAAAATTTAGGGTTTGTGACTGAACTTGATTCAGACTTAAGGACTTTCCATTTGGCAGACGCTGTTATCCAGAGTGTTTTAATATTCATCCCATTACATTTGACTCAGATTAGATGATTAGTGACGCTGGAATCAGTGGGCTGTCAACAGTTTGGGGCTTTGGAATCTAAAACTAAGACTCTGGATTCATCTTGGAATGTACCACTTTTGGAGTCTAAAGCTGGGGATTATAGACTCAACTTGAATCTACTGTATAGTTTGTGGCTCAGCTTGATTCAGACACTCAGGGAGAACTCTGCTCCTCTAGATTTAGGGGCTTGATTCTGCTGCTTTAGACTCTGGATTAAACTCTACAGATGAAGCTATGACACAATTTAGGCGCTACAGCTATGGACTATAGACTCAACTTGACCTTAGATAACAAACTAATCTATGGTTTGTGACTCAGTTTGATCGAGACTCTTCTAGTTCTAGAAACTATGGCCTCAATTCTGACTAAAAATGGACTTCAGCAACCCCATGTTTCTGGTATTTTTCTCAGACATTGATGAGTGTGAAGTGTTCCATAACGGCCCGGCAGGTCGTTTGTGTGTTCATGCTTGCGTTAACACCCCGGGTGGTTATCGCTGTTCGTGCCCAGCTGGCTACCAAGTGAGCCGAGATGGCCGAAGCTGCAGAGGTGAGTCAAACCCTTTTGTCGCAATCTTTATGTAAATCTCGATATATCTTTTGCATACGCACACGTTCACCTGATCTTGCATGCAGATATTGACGAATGCGCCACACGGCAGAACAACTGCACCCGTGATCGCCTGTGCGTCAACACCTATGGCGGTTTTCAATGTGTAAAGGTGGAGTGTCCGCGCACCCGGAACGTCACCTACGCCAAAACCTCGCCCACGTAAGTATTTCGAGACGACGTACAACACATGACCATTCCAAGTTGAGATTATCTAGTATATTAATAATTTATACACCGACCAGGCATAACATTATGACTAGCTGCCTAAAGGGGGTTGGTCCACCTTTTGCTGCCAAAACAGCCCTGACCCATCATGCACTGTGACACCTTTCTGTCAGAACCAGCATTAACTTCTTCAGCAGTGTGAGCAACAGTAGCTCGTCTGTTGGATCGGCTCACACGGACCAGCCTTCTCTCCCCACGTGCATCAGTGAGCCTTGGCCATCCATGACCCTGTCTCTGGTACACCACTGTTCCTTTCTTGGACCACTTTTGATAGATACTGACCACTGCAGACCGGTAACACCCCATAGAGCTGCAGTTTTGGAGATGTTCTGATCCAGTGGTCTAGCCATCACAATTTGGCCCTTCGTCAAACTCGCTCAAATCCTTACACTTGTCCCTATTTCCTGCTTCTAACACATCAACTTTGAGGACAAAATGTTGACTTGCTGCCTAATATATCCCACCCACTAACAGGTGAGGAGATCATCAGTCTTATTCACTTCACCTCTCACTGTTCATAATGTTATGCTTGATCGGTGTATATTAAGCATTAGGAAAAGAACAACTTTCTATAAATAGCACACTGCTGTAACTAATATCATTCGCATAATTTGGACCCTGATATACGCAGAGTAGCTCATTTTCCCATCCTGCATGTTTCATTAACCCAGGCGCTGTGAGAGAAACCCCTGCCCTGTAGACAATAAAGCGTGCTCTCAGGCTCCCGTCTCCATCTCCTACCACCACATGTCAGTGGTGTCAAATCTCTCGGCTCCGAGGGTCTTGTTCCGTGTCTCAGCGCTACGGATGATTGGAGATGCTCTGCGTTTCGCTGTGTTAGAGAGCCGCGGGAGACGCCATTTCAGCATCCAGCGGTCAGACCGGCAGACCGGAGAGCTGCTGCTGCTCAGCCCCATCCAGGGCCCTGACACTCTGGAGGTGGAGGTGGAAATGAGCGAGCTGGAGAAGAGGGAGCTGATCGGGCGCTACATCACCAAGATCACCTTTTTCATCTCACAGTACGAGTTCTAGAGTTCAAGAGGAATGTTAAAATTGTCAATCATAATTACAATAATAATAATATTAAATAATAATGATAATATAGATTTGACACTTCGACTGGAGAATAGATTTACTGTATGATAAATCCATTCGGAGTTCTAAATGATAGTAGGGTCAAAAAATCCAGTTAAAATTTTTTTCCAGTTTTAATTTAGTTTATTATTCCATATTTTATCATATTGATTGTAATTTTTTATACACATTCTCTGTCAAATTAAATTTCCCAGACAGTAATACTGTACATCATGTTTAACTCATTTAAAGGAGCCCTTTGTGATTTTTAGCCTCTGCTGCTGCTTGAATTGTAATAAATAATAATTTTTTTTAAAGTATTAAAAATTATTTGACCTTCCATCTTCACTCACCCTGTTGCCTTTTTTATTTTATTTTTTTTATAATTTTTTAATTATTTTTTTAATATATATATATATATATATATATATATATATATATATATATATATAAACATGGACAGGGCTAAGTAGCTGTGTTAAAACTGGAGCCGAGGCCAATTTACGGGCCAGAAAAAAATGTCAAAGCAAAGCATGAATCTTTTTGAAGTAGATTATTCATATCGTTGATTAGAAACACTGCTCCTTGAAGTCTAAAAATAATTCTTAGGGTTAACTCTCTGAGTTAGGAGTTTGCAGATTTGGTACAAATGCTACGATCATTATGAAAGAATAATTCCTATAATAAGAGCAAACAGCCTTCAGTATTCTGTACTCTTGCATGGATTCAGATATGTTACGAATGGGATGTAATACAGATGTTATAACATGTAAACGATGAGGTCTGAGGGAAGATTTGGGCTGAAATGAAAGTTTTAGTACATGTTAGATGTATTAGAGGACTGGAAACAGGAGAAGGTGTAATCAGATGATGTATAATCAGGGGCCGGATCTGTGTGTGGAAGTGAAAGCTTGACCATGGTGTATGTGTAAGAGCCAAATAAAGTCATGGAGGTCTCACTGGATGTCTTCTGTCATTTTCTTTTGAATGGATAATATAGAATACAGATACAGACATAAAATAAAATAAATAAATGAATGAATAAACAGTCCGCTTCAGTGTCTGTGCAATCTTAGTTATGAAGAGAGAGAGAGAGAGAGAGAGAGAGAGAGAGAGAGATTACATTTAGTTAGATTATTTATTAGTTAAGATTATTTACTACATGAACCATGAATTAAGTAAAAATACATCCTGATTTTTTTTAAAAAAAGAAAGAAAGAAAAAGGAGGTTGGAATTCTGAGAGGAGGGGGGTAGAGAGAAGGGAGAGACACAGAAAGAAGGGAGAGACACATAGAGAGAATGGAGAGACAGATAGAGAGAGGAAAGAGAGATAGAGAGAAGGGAGAGACAGGTAGGGAGAAGGGAGAGTGGAAAGAGAGATAGAGAGAAGGGAGAGACAGGTAGGGAGAAAGGAGAGAGATAGAGATAAGGGAGAGACTGGTAGGGAGAAGGGAGACAGATAGAGAGAAGTGAGAGACAGATAGAGAGAGAGATAGAGAGAGAGAGAGAGAGAGAGAGAGAGAGAGAGAGATAAGGGAGAGACAGGTAGGGAGAAGGGAGAGAGATAGACATAAGGGAGAGACTGGTAGGGAGAAGGGAGACAGATAGAGAGAAGTGAGAGACAGATAGAGAGAGAGAGAGATAGAGAGAGAGAGAGAGAGAGAGAGAGAGAGAGAGAGATAAGGGAGAGACAGGTAGGGAGAAGGGAGACAGATAGAGAGAAGGGAGAGACAGATAGAGAGAGAGAGAGAGAGAGAGAGAGATACAGAAAGAAAGAGAGATATGGAAAGAAAGAGAGAGCGGTACAGAAAGAAAGAGAAATAGAAAGATAGAGAGAGAGAGAGATACAAAAGAGAGAGAGAAAGATACAGAAAGAGAGAGAGAGAAAGATACAGAAAAACAGAGAGAGATATACAGAAAGACAGGGAGAGATATACAGAAAAGAGAGAGAGAAACAGAAAGACAGGGAAAGAGATACAGAAATAAAGAGAGATACAGAAAGAGAGATGGAGATACAGAAATAGAGAGAGGGAGCACAGGGTGAAAGATCCTCGTTAGATTTTTGGGGAAATCTATCTATAAATGCATCATGATTTTTTTTTTTTTTAAAGGAGGTTGGAATTCTGAGCAGGAAATAAAGGAGTGTGTTTGTGTCCGAATCGGGAGAGAGAACGTCTTGCTAAGACATTAGCCCTGATCCACAGAGCTCTGCTTTACTGCACTCAAAGAGCTGCAGTGTTCTGTGTGTGTGTTTACGCAGTAAAGTAAAAACAGCCTAGCTCTGAGGGACATTCAGATACACAGCGAGATCTGATCAATCTGAGCCGTGTGTGTGTGTGTGTGTGTGTGTGTGTGTGTGTGTGTGTGTGAAGGTAAAAATGTTTCATTGACGCGACACGTAACACTTGAACATGAACCTCAAGTGTTGACCTTCTGACACGCAAAGGTGCAAGTGAGTGAAGACCACTAGCTCACACACCGGTCACGTTAAACCGTAAAATCGTGTCCTGGAAAAAAATAAAAAGTGGTATCACGAGCTAGCATGATGTCATTTTTGTATCATGAGCTAGCTAGCTAATCAAGCGCATTGATACAGGCTAACAGAAATGAATGTGTTATATGATGATATCTTGATGCAGTACAATCGTGTGTGTGTGTGTGTGTGTGTTTTGCATGCCACTGGATCACTACAGATCAGTGAAAAGGACAGCACATGGAAAATGGAGTGTATGAGTGTCTGAATGCGTCTCGCTGTCGTTGAAAAGGCTGAATGGAGCGAGAGATACACACCGTCCCTCTCATCATTTTTGTGTTTCTGCGCAGGGCCTCCTATTTTTCAGCTGTCAGAAATGTCTCTCCGTTCTGAAAGACTCTTTCCCCCCTTCATTCACTCCGACTGTCTCACTGTCTGAGTGCATCTCTGAATGCACACTGTCATACACAGAGAGAGAGAGAGAGAGAGAGAGAGAGAGAGAGAGAGAGAGAGGGGACATTGATGCACTAGACAAAGTTAGAACATTTAACACTAACAAATATAACACTGAATAGAAGAGACACTGAAGAGATGGAGAGACAAAACAAAGGAGAGAGAGATGAAGGGTAGACAGAAAGAGAGAAAAGAAAACGATAGAGACAGAAAAGACAGGGATAGAGAGACAGAGAGATAAAAGAGAAAGACCAAGAGAGTTAGACGGATAGTGAGAGAGAAACAGATACATTAAGAGAAAAGAGGTACAGATAGATAGAAGAGAGAGAAGATAGAGGGAAGGCAGGTAGAGAGAAGAGAGACAGATAGAGAGAAGGGAGCGACAGATAGAGAGAAGAAAAACAGAGAGAGAGACAGACAGAGAGAAGGGAGAGACAGACAGAGAGACGGGAGAGACAGATAGAGAGGAGGGAGAGACAGACAGATAGAGAGAAGTGAGAGACAGACAGAGAGAAGAGAGGCAGAGAGAAAGAAGATAGAGACAGATAGATAGAAGAGAGAAACAAATAGAAGAGAGACAGACAGAGAAAAGGGATAGATAGATAGATAGATAGATAGATAGATAGATAGATAGATAGATAGATAGATAGATAGATAGATAGATAGATAGATAGATAGAAGGGAGAGGTGGATAGAGAGGAGAGATACTGATAGATAGAAGAGAGACAAACAGAGAGATGAGAGAGACAGATATAGATAGAAGAGAGAGACAGACAGAAAGAGGGAAGAGACTGATAGAGAGAAGGGAGAGACAGATCAAAAGGTGAGAGACAGACAGATAGAAATAAGAGAGAGACACAGAGAGAAAGAAGAGACAGATAAATAGAGAGAGAGACAGATATAGAGAAGGGAGAAACAGATAGAGAGAGGAGAGATAATTAGAAAAGAGACAGATATAGACAAGGGAGAGACAGATAGAGAGAGGAGAGACTGACAGAGAGATGCGAGACAGATAGAAATAAGAGAGAGACACATGGAGAGAAAGAAGAGACAGATAAATAGAAGAGAGACAGATAGAAGAGAGACAAACAAAGAAGGAAGAGACAGATAGATAGAAGAGACAGAGAGAAGGGAGAGACAAAAAGAGAGAAGAGAGAGACACTGATACTGCTTGAGAAAAACTATTGGACTCTGCCTCGTCTTCCTCGTTATCATCAGTGATGATGATGATGATGATGATGAAGATGACTAGCAATCAGAAATGGAGAATAACGTTTCCATGTACACGCACATGACATCTGGTGTAAATCCGATCATCCCCCGTGACTCTCCCTTTAATCATCTGCCCCCGTCTTCCATCCTGACTTCCCCTCTGTAAACCTGTCTACCTGCTCTGAGGAGCGAGACTGAGGGAGAAGAAAGAGTCTGCCCAGAGCCCCTGCCCCGCCCTGCCCCGCCCCACTGACCTGTTCCTGATAGTAATCCAACACCTCCATTCCCACAGCATGATGGGAAACCTGGCAGCGAGCAGCTTCCTCTGACCTCCGAAGCCACCCGCGACGTGATCCAATCAGAGCCGGATCGGATTTAAGGGGCCGACTCGCCACGCTGCCCCTCGGCTCTGCCCGGAAATCTACCCCATGACAGGAGAGGGGGGAAAACACACCATACAGCGGCACATGTGAAGAAGTGCTGAAGAGGAGATCAATCTGGATGCTAGTGCAAAAGTTTGTGCACCCTAGGGGCAAATGAGCAGGAAAGTTAAGAACTAACACTGTTCTGTTACGGGAAAATAATCACTCTTTCTCTCTCTTTCCTTTTTCTTTTTCCCTCTCTCTTTTCTCTCTCACTCTCTTTCTCTTACTGTCTATTTTCTCTTTCTCTCTCACGCTCTCTCTCTCCATTCACTTTCTCTCTTACTCTCTCACTCTCTTTTTCTCTCTCTTTCTCTTTCTCATGCTCTCTCTCTCTCCTTTCTCTTTCTCTCTCTCGCCTGAGTGTTGTACCAATATTATGACTCTTTTTTTTTTTACATTGAAAAAATAAAAGAGGTGTAAAAATCAAAAAAGTCTCTCTCACTTACTCTCTCTCTTTCCTTTCTCTTTCTTTCTTACTGTCTCTCTCTTACTTTCTCTCTCTTTTTCTCACGCTCTCTCTCTCTCTCTCTCTATATATATATATATATTTATATCCTCTGAGTGTTGTGTCAATACTGTAAGACTCTATTTGTTTACATTGAAAAAATAAAAGAAATGTAAAAGTCTCTCTCTCTCTCTCTCTCTCTCTCTCTCGATTTTGTTGATTTGTTTTTAATAAACGGTGTGTTTTATTTGACCCCAAATAGGAATAAAGCGGGTATAGAAAATGGATGGATGGATGTTCTTGCTGGGTAAAAAATGAAAATGCAACACAGAGTTTATAATGGACTGTAAGAGTACTTCCTGTTTTCTGAATGGGTCGATGATCACAATAGAAAGAGTCCCATTATGGTAATAAGCCACGCTTGTGCTTGAGGTTTGATGTGATTCAGTGGTCCAGGCAATTAGATCGGATTTAAAAAAACGTCTGATAGACTGATAGAAAGCGTTCCTGGTTAGTCAGGTATTCTATTAAGGCACAATACAATTCATTTGGATGTGAAACTTTAATCAAGAATAAACGTCTTCATGGAAACGATTAGAACCAGGGGATCCTAATGGGGGAAAATGTTCCATAGAACATCAGGAAATAAAACGCTATTAATTTTCAGCAGGAACATTAATCCTGCAGTTTGTGTTAATAAATCTGAAATCTATTAACACCGATCAGGAGTGAAATGATTCAGCGAATCTATTAAAATCCTGTCAGTGAAGAATCATTTAAAGGTCTGTAAAAATGGAGATTGTTACAGCGTGATCCTGACACACACACACACACACACACACACACACACACTGGGGGAGTTTTAACGTTTTTCACAAGTCCTTCAAGAGCTAATAACAGCTAACAACTAATCACAGGGAACACGGTGTAGCAACGTTATTAGCACGTGTTGTAGAGGACGGGTGATGTGCCAGAGGAGTAACACTGCCCCCTAGAGGAAGAGCACTAACAATGCACTTCAAATCAATTACAAACTACAATATAATAAAGTTTAAGGGTCTTTAAATTATTCACATCTTTAAATAAATGCAACTTAAGGAACCTTAAGGCAGGGCGATATAAATGTATTGTGATATCAGGTTTATAAATGATAGTATGACTCAATAAAATAGCATAAGATGAGATAAGACGAGAAGATTTTTAAGAACGTTATTAATCCTGCTGCTTCAGACAACAAGAAAAAAAAAAAATATATATATATATATATATGAAATCTGAAAAACATAAATGGAAAGTCTTCAGGACAGAGGAGTTTAAACAAGTTTCCTATAACATTTTTTTCTTATTTAACTAAAGAAACAGCAAACCTTTAGTCTGCATTATGTACACTATATTGCCAAATGTTTTGGGACACCCCTCCAAATCATTGAATTCAGATGTTGTTTTTCAGGAGTTGAGTTCGGCCCCTTAGTTCCAGTGAAAGGAACTCTTAATGTTTCAGCTTCATACCAAGACATTTTGGACAATTTCATGCTCTTTGTGGGAACAGTTTGGGGATGACCCCTTCCTGTTCCAACATGACTGCACACCAGTGACCAAAGCAAGGTCCATAAAGACATGGATGAGTGAGTTTGGTGTGGAGGAACTTGACTGTCCTGCACAGAGTCCTGACCTCAACCACACAGAACACCTTTGGGATGAATTACAGCGGAGACTACGAGCCAGACCTTCTCGTCCAACATCAGTGCCTGACCTCACAAATGCACTACTAGAGAGGAATGGAAAAAATTCCCAGTAACCTTGTGGAAAGCCTTCCCAGAAGAGTTGAAGCTGTTATAGCTGCAAAGGGTGGGACAACTCCATATTACATTCATGTGCATGTAAAGGCAGACGTCCCAAAACTTTTGGCAATGCAGTGTATCTATATTGAACACCATTACAGATGTTGAGTCAGACAACACCGTTTTGTTTATTTATTTATTTACAATACAGATACAAGACACCTGTACAGTAGAGTATAAATACATGAAATCCGATGGACAGCTTAAACAAACCTCTTCTGTTTACAAGAGACGAGACAAACAGGAGTTTCATACGACACGTACGTTACAGCAGCTGAAAAAAAAAACAAAGGAGTACAGACGTAAACAGCGTGTCCAGCGCTCTCTGTGCGCCGACGATGACCGAGTTGATTTCATTACAGCTCTGTTTTCCAAATATTTGGAAATGTAGAATGATGAACAGGTTTAACCTTCACACAAATCCCTTCTTAAATCACACAACACACATCCTACACAATCTGTACAACCCCAGGGGGTGGGGGGGGGTAGAGCTGTAGAGCTCAGAGCAAAAGTTTATAACACCCCTCCCCTCCATCCAAAATAAAGAAAATGGAGTCTGGGAACAAAAATGTCAAAAACGTACCTCAGATTGTACAATTTATCTGCGATATTCCAAACTCAAGACGACGATCTAACCAAAGAAAAAAAGGTGCGTATAAAGTTTTAACAGAGCCTTCAAGTATATATTTATATTTAAATAGGGAGATCGTCTTAAATTGAGCGAAGGAGGAAACCTAACATCCAAAAAAATAAACATTCTTTATGAAGGGGATACAAACTTTTGCACCTTTGTCACCGAAAGTCATTTATCGCTTATTACAGATACGTTTAACTGGGAAACAATTACCCACGGGAATTAATTGTCGAGTTAAATGTTGTGAAAGAATTAAAGTCTGAATTTTTATTACATTTAAATTCTTTTAAAAAAGTCAAACCTAGGAGGGAAAAACGCTGGGGGAAAAAAATGATATAAATTCTAGACAGTGCATTTTAATGTTTTATCATCAGTCATATGCAAAACATCACACACACACACACACAGAGAAAAACAGAGTTATACTGATTAAGTGACTCTCCACTGTGATAATGAATCACTTCTATATGAAGGTGGATGAAATAAAGAAAATAAAAAGAGGGGGGAAAAAAATTAAAATAAAAGCCGTACGTGAGATTCGGCCGACTGAGACGTCCCTCACTTCTTTCCTCCGCCGAATCGGCCTCACGTTGTGTTGTGCGACATCAGTAAATACACCTCAGTATTAAAATCTCTTCATACTTCTGAAGTCTGAAGCGATTCCAGTGAAGTGCATCAAACAGGCATGGGGAGGTGTTTACATACGAACGGCCATTTCTACACACGCTATATACACTACTCTTCATTCCAAAAGGGTATTTTGTACATCATGTATTTATATATATATATATATATATATATATATATATATATATATATATATATATATATATATATATATATATATATATATTATATATAAAAATAATTTCTTTATTCGAACATATATTTGTAAAATGGCTTGCGAAAGCACGTCTGATAAAATGGCACCCTGTCTCACCCTGTCATGTGCAAAAAAACCTCAGACACCGACGCGAGTCTTCGTGACGATCTGGACTGGATTGTCGGAGAGGGTAGGAAAGAAAAATATATACGACTTCAGGTTATAACAGAAGAGCATTTGTTCAATAAGAGCAGAAAGAGCCTGCAGGACGGATTATTTAAAGGATTAATCAGATATTTTTCCTTCTAATCTCCGCCCTCTGTAGCTCCCAGCGAAAACTACAGAAAACTTTCCTTTCTAGTGTTTCTGTATTCCTTTAGAAGCAAAAATATAGACAACACAGTGCACAAACACAGAAACAGAGGTTTATACACAGCTTAGAGAGGATTGTCACTCCAGTCCTCAGCTAGTTCACCTCCAAACACACCTGAGCAGCTTGTGCAATGCAGACCGATGCGCTTCGCAGGGAGAGAAAGCCGGCATTGAGGACCGGAGTGAAAAACATTAATGCTACAGCACATATGATGATGTGTATTGCACTTAGGAAGCAAAGTAGGAAGAAGAAAAATAATAAACCAAAACACAAAGCTGAGGTGTATTTATTCCGTAGTTGCAGCCGTACTCTATTTACTTGCCCTGAAAGTTGCTCAGCTCTACGTCCTCTTTGCGGCGTCTCTGCTGAGCGAACAGCGAGCTGAACGGGTAAAGCTTGGCCTTGGCTGGGTACCTGTGTCCGGCAATGTCCACCTCGTAGTCGCCGCGGTTGATGAAGTCGGGCGTGATGACGTTGGCGCTGCCGTGTGCGCCGGGAGAGTGGATGAAACCCAGACACACGTGACGCTCCAGGGTGTAGCTGTAGGCACTGCTGGTGGTCACACCCACCAACTCTCTGTTACGGTAAATGGCTTCGCCCCACCACGGCCACAGGTCCAGCTCGGCGTCGTGATCCTCCAGGACCAGCATGATGAAGCGCCGCATCACTCCTTCCTGACGCTGCTGCAACAGAGCCTCCCTGCCCAGGAAATCAGTGTCCTGGAGTAAAGTAAACAGAGTGAAGAGTGTCATGCGAAGCTAGCTGTACTGTATGGAGAATTAGGAAAGAAAATAAAAAAAACATTTACAGAAATATACAAAAAATAAATAAATACATTCACTATCTTGTGATCCCTTGAACCATAAGAGTGAATGTATTTTTTATTATTATTATTAATTATTATTTTGTAATTGTTCTAAAATAGCCACTATATGGGTCATTATACAGAAGTGCAAAAACACTGCTTCCTCAAAGAAATCTTTTATTTTTTTTATTTTTAATATTTAATTGGTCCTAATGCTGGATTATATAAAAATAAGGAATTATAATTTTTGTGTCATGTATTACCAGTTATATCATTATAATAAGTTTTATGAGACATCACAAGAAAATTATTTTTTTAATAATTGCATATAATCTGAAATTAAAATAATGTGCTGAATCTTAAAAAATGTGATTTTTTATTTATTATTACAATTTATTTAAATGATTAGAATTATTATTCATTTATTTTTTATAATTATTTATTTTATTTTAATTAATTTACTGTGGAAATGTCTTCAAATATAATGTAATGTGAGTTTTTTTTTTGTCCTTGATCTTATAATTTTTGCATAAAAAAAAAAAGTTTTGCACCCATTCTGTAGCATACTCATAAACATCAGATTTAATACTTAAAGAAACAACAATCATTTCACCTTTTAAAATAAAACACTGGTTCATTTCATGCTATTTATAGATCTTAAGACTGTTGCTAAATCTTGAGATCACAATCCAAACGCCATTCTAAGCCCCTAAAGGATAAACTACTTTTACGAACCTTGTCGAATTTGACTCGAAACTCGCGACCGCACTCGAGGGGCGTCGTGAACGAGTCCAGATCCTGTCCCCAGAAAGCGAAGAACTTCTCGATGCGCAGGCTGCGCAGGGCGTAGTATCCTGCGTTACGGATGCCGTACTTCTGCCCCACCGATATGACCTCGTTATACACGTGCAGTGCATACTGGGGGGGGGACGGGACAAATCCGGTTAAAATATCACTCCAGTATCAGGGGTTCGGGGTGATACAGGACATTTCAAAGCACCTCACCTCTATCGGGATGTACAGCATGAAGCCTGGCTCTCCCGTGTGGGTCATACTCATGACTCGGATTCCGTTAGCATAGCCCACGCTCATTTCCTATAATGAAAGTGTTTTAGAGATCAGACTTCATTTAAAACGTCATTCTATCAGCCACAGATCAGGACGAGACCTGAGTGAGAGGCGGAGTCTGCTGCTTACCTTACAAAACAGAGAGGGAAAATGTTCCGGAGTCATGGAGACATACGAGAGCTCGGACAACACGTCCATCGCCCGTGGACCAATCAGATTAAGAGCTGCAAGGTGCATGAGAGGAGATGTTAACTTCTATTATAACTACGAATGATTACTGAAAATCATAAAAGCGTCATAGATCCACTTCCTATGCTGTACCAGTGTATTTCCAGGAGACGTCCTCTAGGTGGAGCTGTGGGTCATTGGGCATGTGTCTCTTAATCCAAGACCAACAATGTACTTGCTGATCTGTAGGTGAGATGATGAAGAAACTAGAATGGAGGAAAAAACACAGGACTTTAATTCATCAAGCAGAATTATAAACTGTTTTAATGTTAACCTGCTTTTAATGTGTTATACTCTATATGGGCAAAGGTTTGTGTCCCCCAGTCATCACAGCCATATGTGGTTCTTCTGCAAACCGTTTCCACCAACACACAGGTATATAGAACGTCCTTGTGTGTTTACGATTATGAAGCCCCTGAGTTTCATGGTGACATGAGGGAACCTGATCTTAACTCTGCTGAAAACCTTAGGGACGATGAGGAACAACAACTATATTTATATAATACTACATATTAAAATATATTTAAAAAAATAGATAATAATTACATCTGGTCCTGGAGTTGACTGAATTTGTATTTGTTATTCATTACATGGCGTATTTATACACTGTATTGCCAAAAGTTTTGGGACACCCCTCCAAATCACTGGATTCGGGTGTTGTTTTTCAGGGGTTGGGCTCGGCCTCTTAGTTCCAGAGAAAGGAACTCCTAATGCTTCAACTTCATACCAAGACATTTTGGAGTTTGGGGGTGCAAAAAAGGAAGGTCCATAAAGACATGGATGAGTGAGTTTGGTGTGGAGGAACTTGACTGGCCTGCAAAGTTCTGACCTCAACCCCATAGAACACCTTTGGGATGAATTAAAGCAGAGACTGCGAGCTAGACCAAAAGTGGGACGTCTGCCTTTACATGCACATGAACGTAATATGGAGTCACCCTTTGTAGCTGTAACAGCTTCAACTCTACAGGGAAGGCTTTCCACAAGGTTTAGGAGTGTGTTTACGGGAATTTTTTACCATTCCTCCAGACAAACCTGTTCTTGCTCAGGCGCACCACGCTGCAGTCGTTCTCGTAGCCTCCTCTCTCGTTCAGCATGCCTGTGTGGACGATGTGTCCTACTGGAACGTCCAGGTCATTAGAGCAGAGTCGCTGGAGCAGCTCCAAAGCCTGGCCTCCGGATGACTGAAAGGTCAGGGAATGGAGACAGGGGGAAAAACTGAGTCAATGATGAAGTCATTCAATAAATAAAACTAGTAACAAAATTTGACATTTTAATTGATTAAATCTGGCAGCACAATCAGGAGCTAAACCTCATTTCAAACTTTCCAACGAATACAAGCAATAAATGTTTAAGTAATATTATAATAATAATAATAATAATAATAATAATAATAAATATAATAACAATGCATAATAGGTTTTTAAATTTATTTTTTTATTTTATTTATAATTAAAACAACAGAAAAGAAAGAAAATAAAAGAGATTTTTTTTCTCCAGAAACTCCAGTTTCTTTCCATCACTTCATGGAAAAATAAACTCGCTGTCTAAAGTGTTGGGGGGGGGGGAGTTGTGGTCACATTGCAGTTTGTGTTGTTGAGGTTTTTTGGGCCTTCTATTTATTTACTGCCATGCTGATAAGGAACAAGAAAAACAGAACAGTCCGACCTTAAATCCACAGGCAACTGATTCGTTTATCACGTTAATCACGTCCTCAGTTCCTCTCCACATTTTATTCGCTTTGTAACGTGGCACACAAATAAAGCAACGGATCACATGAACCCACGAGTCGCTCCTCCCTCTTAAATTCTGTATTTTTGTATTTTATTTAGCTTTGGATTAGTAAGCTAATCATGTATTGTTTAATGTTCTGTCTTATCAAAATAATTTATTGAAAATACAGCTATTTATTTTTTTTACTGATTTAAATAACGGTAATATAAATAAAAAACACCAGATAAATATCCTTTCATTATGCTTCAGTATTTTTAAAATATTTTTAACTGATTTAAAAAACAGTTATTTTATAAATCATTTAGAATTGTGTTTTGTCTTTATGTATTTACAGTATCAATTAATTTATTATTACTATTATTATTATTATTATTATTATTATATTTGCTTTTTTATATTATTATATTACTCATTTATAATCATAATTATTATTAATATAACTACAATAAAATAATAATTATAATAACATAATAATAATTATTATTATTATTATTATTATTATTATTATACCAAGGAAATACCTTTTTATTATGCTTTAGTATTTTTTGAATATAGACGTCTTGTTATTTTCTATAATTGAAATACTATAATAAGCCATTTATATATAAAAAGTATTTCAGATTGGATTAGTTCATCAAGCAGCTGTAATAAATGTCTCCTCCATCGTAAAACATCCAGACAGCAAGAAATTTTCCACAAAAAGGTTTTCTACTACTCTGTATGTTTGCCTCACGTTGTCATGTGGCCGCACTCCATTTACTAAACGGTGTCCAAGCAATAGTTTCATTCTCTTTCTCCTATTAAAATGCTTTCCCAGGTTTTACTAAAATGATCACTGTATCTTAAATTTGATGAAAAACTGTAGGATGAAGACAAACAACATCAATAAACGATTTGGATGTAAATAAAATAACACAGTAAACAGGAAATTATCCCTGAAGCCCATGTCAATTTAATCCTGCATAAATAGGACTAAAGAAAAAAAAATCTATAGTAGTGCACAGTCCGGCGGTCACTCACAGTGAGCTCAAACTTGGTAAAGGAGGACATGTCGATGACGCACACCGCCTCCTTACAGCACTTCACCTCAGCACCAACAATGTCAAACCAGTCAGGCTTATAGAAGGTTTTACTCTGGTCCAGGGCCAGCAAATCTGTGTTAAAGGAAAGGACAGAAATAAACAGCTTACATGGCAAAAGGCACAGTACTGTGGACAAGACAAGGCACATGCAAAGAAATGTGAAGTGATGACACTTTCAAAAATAATGAAATTAAATATTTCTACTTAAAGAAAATACTAGAGAAGTAAATATAATTTGTGCCAGGAAAACTGGCTGATACATTCTGGCTAAGACTTTTGTACAGACTGTACTCTGACCAGGCATAACATTATGACCACTGCCAGGTGAAGTGAATAAGACTGATGATCTCCTCATCATGGCACCTGTTAGTGGGTGGGATATATTAGGCAGCAAGTCAACATTTTGTCCTCAAAGTTGATGTTAAAAGCAGGAGAAATGGACAAGCGTAAGGATTTGAGCGAGTTTGATGAAGGGCCAAATTGTGATGGCTAGACCACTGGATCAGAGCATCTCCAAAACTGCAGCTCTTGTGGGGTGTTCCCGGTCTGCAGTGGTCAGTAGCTATCAAAAGTGGTCCAAGGAAGGAACAGTGGTGAACCGGCGACAGGATCATGGGCGGTCAAGGCTCATTGATGCAGTTAATGCTGGTTCTGATAGAAAGGGGTCAGAATACACAGTGCAGTCTTGGCAGCAAAAGGAGGACCAACACAATATTAAGCAGGTGGTTATAATGTTATGCCTGATCGGTGTACATGAGTAGAGTATATATACACTGTATACAAATATAATGTACACTACATACAGTGCAAAACAAGAATAATACAAGTGTACTATCTGTTTGTACACTTAGATTTGGTTAGAACAGAATTGATCCCTCAGAGTCTAGTTATTGTCTGGGGTAAACTTGTTTATCACACTGAGAAAAAAAAAACAATTAAGTGGTGTACAACTATCAAAAACATCCTCAAACAGCCTCTCACCCTTTCCTGGAGGAACAAAGTATTTGGCCCGCTCAAAGCCATGCTTCTCCATCCAGCGAGCCCCTTGCGTGTCCAGACGATCATAAAGGGGGCTGGTGCGCAGCTGTCTGCCCGTCTGGAAGTCCCATCTCGGTACTTTCAGCTCATACAGCAGGGCTAAAGCAAACACAGAGAGAAATGGACACAAAAAACTGATTGAGATAAAGTAAAAGAGCTGATCATACACACACAAATTACACAAATATATACACACACATGCAAAGTGCACATATGAGACAAAACAAAACACATGGGGTGTTTACTGTAGTAAATAATTCATCTGGAGTTTGCTTTATTAAAACCAACAGGATAACTGTCCCACATTTCATAATATTTTACAAAAAAAAGCTTTAGTAAGACTTTTATCACTCCTTTAATACACTACACTTTTATTCCGTACTTACGCATGACCTCCATCACGCGATGGCGCAGAAAAGTGCGGCTGCTCTGCAGATTCCCGAAGCGCTTGATGTCCAGAGGCCAGACGTTGGCACTCGGGTAGCCGTAAGTCATCCATTCAGCCAGATATCTGAGTCGAGTTAAAAAACAGAAGTAAAAATACAAAATGAGGAAATACAGCCAGCTTTCGAAGCCAGTTTAGCTCCTTCCTTACTTGCCAGCCCCTCCTGCAAAAGACAGACCCGAAGAGTTCATGCCTGCCAGGACGAAGTAGCCGTGCACTCCTGGAGTCTCGCCCATGAGGCAGCGCATGTCTGGGGTGAAGGACTCGGGACAGTTCACCAGCTGATGGATCTCACATGAGTCCAGGCTCGGCATTCTTCTCAGCAGGGCGTTCAGCATGGGCTCTGGAAAAGGATTTAGCCATAAAGTCAGGATCTAGAAGCTTAATGTGAATGTGATGGCGCTTTAAATGTTTCTTCTGAGGGAAACTGACACTCTTCACTCTGCAGATAATAAATTATGCATGTATGGCTGAAAAACTCTTTTCATTCGTTGGTGAGAAGAACAGCAATGTAAAAAATGTCTACAAATCAAACAGTCAAGTCCATATAGAGATCACAAAAATGACACGGGCAGTGGTGGCGTTAAGGCTCTGGGTTGTTGAACAGAGGATCAGGGTTCAAGCCCCAGCACTACTAAGCTGCCAATGTTGAGCAATTAAACAAGGCCCTTAACCCTCTCCCTGCTCCAGGGGTACTGTATCACAGCTTTCCTTGCGCTCTGACCCCATCTTCCTCAACTGGGATATGCGAAGAAAAGAATTCCACTGTGCTGTAATGTATGTGTGCCGATAATAAAGGCTTCTCCTTCTCCCATTTTCTCTACTTGTTTGTCCAAGTCTCTAAATCAGACAGCCTTTTTCTAGTTTAGCAGCATCTACAAATCACACGTCATGCTTGATTCCCCTTCACGGCAGGTGAGTCGATTCAGAGTCGAATCGCTTTCTCACTGCAAACGAACCATTTGTCCTCATTAGAGTCAGACTGAAGCCTAAGAACAGTAAAAACCCGAGAACACACTGCATTGTAAAAGCGTCCTAAAACCTGGAAATGTGTCCTAAAGCTGGACTCACCGAAATGGTCCCAGTCCTCCTGCATGTTCTGGATCTCCAGCTGATTGCGACCCTCAGTGAAGATAGGTTTGGGGTTCTTCTCGAAGCCTCCCGAGAGAACTCCGCCCTGCCAGGTACGTACATAGATCCTCCCATCCATATCCATCACCACTACACAGAGTCACATTCAACACAGTCAGGTCAACCTTCTAATCTGCCCAGATATCATTATACAGTACATATATTTTTAATTAAATACTTTAATAATTGCTTGTAACTGTTTAAAAAAAACAGACTGTGAAACACTGTACTGATACCAAGAACCTAAATAGTGTGCTGTGGCCTAAATACTGGACTGCAGATATAAAAGCATCTTAAAACCCTGAAACGTATTAAATATAGACAAATATTGCAATAGTATAGTTTTTCTAATAATGAAGATGGCCATTTTTATTCAATTAACTGAACACAATTCAATTAAGTAATAATCAAACAGATTACAGGATATTTCAGCAGATATTTTCACAGCGCTATGGAGTGTGTTTAGTGGTGTGTTACCCGGTGTTGAGGGTTGCAGAGGTTCCTGGAGCGGTTTGGTGAGGAGGTAAAAGTGTTCACAGCCATGCAGAGGTACAGACACCTTCACTTCACTGCTCTGGCCGAGTTCATACGCCCACTGCAATAACATCCAACAAAAGAAACACAACCTTGTATGTATATATATTTAAAGCTCTAGCACATGTAATAACTTGTTTTTTTATTATTATTGAAGACTTTTCTCATTTAGAAAAACCTGGGTTTTAATGGTTTTTTCCAATTTAACGTACACTGACCAGGCATAACATTATGACCACCTTCCTAATATTGTGTTGGTCCCCCTTTCGTTGTCAAAACAGCCCTGACCCGTCCTGCACTGTGTATTCTGACACCTTTCTATCAGAACCAGCATTAACTTCTTCAGCAATTTGAGCAACAGTAGCTCGTCTGTTGGATCGGATCACACGGGCCAGCATTCGCTCCCAACATGCATCAGTGAGCCTTGGCCGCCCATGACCCTGTCGCCGGTTCATCACTGTTCCTTCCCTGGACCACTTTTGATAGATACTGACCACTGCAGACCAGGAACACCCCAAAAGAGCTGCAGTTTTGGAGATGCTCTGATCCAGTGGTCTAGCCATCACAATTTGACCCTTCATCAAACTCACTCAAATCCTTATGCTTGTCCATATCCTGCGTCTAACATCAACTATGAGGACAAAATGTTCACTTGCTGCCTAATATATCCCACCCACTAACAGGTGCCATGATGAGGAGATCATCAGTGTTATTCACGTCACCTCTCACTGCTCATAATGTTATGCCTGATCGGTCTACATACACACTAGATTTTAACATTATCAATTCTTTAATTTTTTCCCATAGTTGGAAAGGGAACTACAATCTGTCTCAACAGACGAACCTGTCCAGCACAGTTGACAAAGTACTCGCACTCTATAGAGCCTCGGTCGGTCTCCACCGCTTTGACGTGACCCTTTTCCACAAGAACCTGGTTTACGCTCGTTCGTTCATGGATCTGGACTCCTGCAAAAGATTTATGACCGAGTGTTAAGAAAGAATTAAACACAAAAGTAGAGATGTTTTAAATCTATCAGTGAGGTTTAAGCACTAATCTCACCGTGCCTTGCTGCTGCCACTGCCAGGGCGTGATTGACGTCTGGAGGCGACACCACGGCGTCTCCCGGCAGGTGAAGAGCGCCAACCAAGTCGTGAATGTTCACCAAGGGGTGAAGCTTTGAAACATCTTTGGGTTTGATGATATTACAGTCTATTCCCAAAACACTGAAACATCAATGGAAAAAAAATTAAAAGAGGTGGCTATCATAAGGATTGATTAGTTCTTTTAACTGTAATATCGCACACATACACTATTTTGCCAAAAGTTTTGGGACACCCCTCCAAATCACTGAATTGAGGTGGTGTTGTTCAGGGGTTGGGCTTGGCCCCTTAGGTCCAGTGAAAGGAACATTGGAAAAGACATTTTGGACAATTTCATGCTCCCAACTTTGTGGGTTGAAGCTGTTATAGCTGCAAAGGGCGGGATAACTCCATATTACATTCATTACAGCATGTAAAGGTAGACGTCCCAAAACTTTTGGCAATACAGTGAACATGTGCCCGGACACTGATCAAGACAATAAGAACTTACTTAAGTCTGGATGCCAGACGCTTCAGTGAGAGGAAACGGTCCTGATTCTGAGCCAAACACAGAGATCCAGTCCTGGCGAAAGCTGTACAACATGCACACAAAACCTCATCTAAGAAAAGCTTTCTTTGTAATGCTTTTCATTTGTGAATGTGCATGTCTTACTGACCCGTCTTGACTCCGGTCTCCTGCTCCAGACGCTCATACAGGGCATTCGAGTAGTCTGCCATCTGGCTCTCAATAAAAATGGGCTTGGCAACACTTACTATTCCCGCACACAGCCGAGTCGTGCCAGCTCCGAGTCTGCAGGACAAAACAAACAGCTTTTTTACTTGAACACTGGAAAAGGAACCTTGAGGCTTTGTACACAGAAATGTGTTTAATCTCTCTCAAGTGGAGTGTTCGCAATACAATTCCAGATCCAGATCTTCTGCTTGCACCAAGACAAATAAATAAAAGGAAAAAGATTTAATTAATAAAAGTGAAACTGGAATTTACAACATGTGTATCTTAATGGAAATGGAAAGGATGACAGAAAAATAAGAAATGGAAGGAAATAAGTGGGAAAATGGAATAACTCAAGAGAGAAAGAAAGGATGACAATGATGGAGAGAAAAAAGAATCAAATAAAGCAATGGAGATGGGATGGATGGATGTGCCAATAAAAATCAGATCTACCTTTTATTTTATTTTTCTTTTTTTTACTTTATTTACTATAAATGAATAATTCTCCACCAAAATCATTCTGAATTTGAAATCTTTCTTGAATTAGAACAAAACCTCTCATACAAAAATATTTATTGTGCGACATTCACCTCCCCTGCTCCAGAAGCACGATCTCCATCCAGCCTAACTTCGCCAGATGATAGGCGACGGATGTTCCTACGATTCCCCCACCACAGATCACGACTCGGGCCTGGCTGGGCAGAGGTGCGACCTGGGCTTCCGGAGCCGTGCTGAAAAACTGAACTGAGCTCCGCATGCCATGGCAGATAGCTCGGGTTCTACAGCACCGAGAGTGGGAGGGGAGCAGGGCTGGAGACAGAGCTCGAAAGCTCCACACACAGCCACGCATGGCACCTACACCTGTAACAAAACAGCACACACAGGTACAGGTGTGGGAGCAACATCACGGTGTCTGACAAAAACGAATCTATGTCCTTGTACACATTATTGCCAAAAGTTTTGGGACACCTCCTCAAATCATTGAGTTCAGGTGTTGTTTTTCAGGGGTTGGGCTCGGCCCCTTAGTTCCAGTGAAAGGAACTCTTAATGCTTCAGCGTCATACCAAGACATTTTGGACAATTTCATGCTCTTTGTGGGAACAGTTTGGGGATGACCCCTTCCTGTTCCAACATGACTGCACACCAGAGCAAGGTCCATAAAGACATGGATGAGAGAGTTTGGTGTGGAAGAATTTGACTGTCCTGCACAGAGTCCTGACCTCAACATGACAGAACACCTTTGGGATGAAGAGACTGTGAGCCAGACCTTCTCGTCCAACATCAGTGCCTGACCTCACAAATGCGCTTCTAGAGGAACGGTCAAAAATTCCCATAAACACACTCCTAAACCTTGTGGAAAGCCTTCCCAGAAGAGCTGAAGCTGTTATAGCTGCAAAGGGCGGGACAACTCCATATTACATTCTTGTGCATGTAAAGGCAGACGTCCCAAAACTTTTGACAATATAGTGTATGTGCTCACAACCTTTTTAAACAGGAAGGTGACATCTGAAAAGACATTAGAGCGAGTGCTGGTATATTTTTAACCCATTTGTCATTGTCAATCTTTCAGCATAAGAAAATAAATTAAATTAAAATAAAACACATTTTTGACTTCTGACCAAATATTATGTTAATATTTTCCCCTCCTTGCACTGATTTACAGTCTGGTAAAATTTGTTCAGAAATATTTTTTCTGCCTTTAACCTGACATATTTTAGACGTTTAACAGCATACACATTGAATATTTATTTCATTATTTTAACCTTATTTACACACAGAACTATTTTAATTTAAATAATAATTATACAGAAGCTAAATGTATACATCGTATGCTTAAAAATCAAATAGAAAATAATTTATATACAAATAAATAATTCATGAATGAAATTGTCATTATAATATTAATAAAACATATATATTTTAAATGTACAATAAGTATGGTATATTTTCCTGCTCATGACAGCTTGCACTTTTAATAGGACAAGAGGGATTTTTTACTATTTGTTCTGCTCTGTTGCTTTTTTTATTTATTTGTAAACCTTTAATATTTTATTTTATTTTATAACTGTGTTAAAAGATTAACTGTTGTCAATAGCTAACTCGCTAGCTACCATAGTAGATCATAGAGGTCGAGCAAAACAATTACAAATAAGCTAAACAACGGCTGACTTCCCAACAAACGTTTAAGACTATAAACCACATCCATTTAATGTAAATAAATAACTAAATAAATAAGTAAATAAACAATGGACGCTTAACCAAACTAGCTTTAACGGTTAACGGTATTCCAGTGCATAGAAGTTGGCTAGTGCTAACGACACCTAGCATTCCGTATGTTAGCTAACATTACGACTTGCTAGCCAGCTAGCAACCCTTAGCTAGACCTTAGCAATAAAGCTAATGTTTATGTTTATGTTTAAGTGACAGCTGCTTACCTGGTTTGCCTGCTCCAACTCTGAACAGAATATTTTTTTCACCGTTTCGCGTTACCTTTAACCTCTAATTTTATTATTTAGAACTAGATGACAAACGAAAGCCGAGACTTTTAACCCAGGTACAGTTTATTTAGTTTTTATTCCTTAGTGTTACATGTCTATGATAATGATCCTGATTGCTTGTTCTGCTCGTTTCTAGTCGTTTATAATGGACTTCGGATCTTCTTTTCCTCTCCAGGTTGATATGAGAAAATCCAGTGACCCTGATCAAGTGTTCAAACCATCGTGTGAATCCCATAGGTTCCCTAAGTAGTGCGTACTACCGAGGGGAAGAGCCTTTTAAAGCGATAGGCACACTGACCAGGCATAACATTATGAACACCTGTTTAATATTTTGTTGGGCTCCCTTTCACTGCCAAAACAGCCCTGACCCGTCCTGCGCTGTGTATTCTGACACCATTCTATCAGAACCAGCATTAACTTCTTCAGCAATTTGAGCAACAGTAGCTCGTCTGTGGGATCGGATCACACGGGCCAACCTTCATGAGCCTTGGCCACCCATGACCTTGTCGCTGGTTCACCACTGTTCCTTCCTTGGACCACTTTTGATAGATACTGACCACTGCAGACCGGGAACACCCCACAAGAGCTGCAGTTTTGGAGATGCTCTGATCCAGTGGTCTAGCCATCACAATTTGGCCCTTTGTCAAACTCGCTCAAATCCTTACGCTTGTCCATTTTTCCTGTTTCTAACACAAAATGTTCACTTGCTGCCTAATATATCCCACCCACTAACCGGTGCCATGATGAGGAGATCATCAGTCTTATTCACTTTATCTGGCACTGCTTATAATGTTATGCCTGATCAGTGTATTTTCCATAACATATATATATATATATTCCTGACAAGTAGGTTTTTAAGTAGCTTTATGGAAGGAGTCTCCAGTGTCAGCACTCTGTAAAAACTTCCTCCAAAGAAAAGTATCCACAAATGGAAGTATACATTTTGTGAGCTATATATATACACTGATCAGGCATAACATTCTGAGCACTGACAAGTGAACATTTTGTCCTCAAAGTTGATGTGTTAGAAGCAGGAAAAATGGACAAGCGTAAGGATTTGAGCGAGTTTGATGAAGGGCTAAATTGTGATGGTTAGACCACTGGATCAGAGCATCTCCAAAACTACAGCTCTTGTGGGGTGTTCCCGGTCTGCAGTGGTCAGTATCTATCAAAAGTGGTCCAAGGAAGGAACAGTGGTGAACTGGCGACAGGGTCATGGGTGGTCAAGGCTCACTGATGCACATGGGGAGCGAAGGCTGGTCTTTCTGATAGAAAGGTGTCAGAATACACAGTGCATGGCGGGTCAGAGCTGTTTTGGCATTGAAAGGGGGACCAACACCAATCATAAGGTCATAATATTATGCCTGATCAGTGTATTTTTTGTCTTTTCCATTCAATAGAGCGAAAACCAAAGGCTGGTGTGGGAACATCACTTCTTTAACTAATGAAGGCTGTTAGAGTCATTGTTTTCCCCAAAAATGAGTTCTAATAGTTGTTAAAAATTGCATTTTAGGTTCCTGAACGTTTGCACGACACAAATATCATTAATGTGGATTTGTATAATTTTCCAGTACCAGTATTCAGCTCCACCTTCTTCACTCCCCCACATTAACCCCTGTCTTTATCTCTATTTCAGGGAGGAATTCATTATAAGCATGCTTAGATGACAAGTATGTTTTATTAGCCTGGTGTATCCGGTTACACAGTGTACACGTGATTTAGCAAACAGCAGACCGCTGCCTTTGAATGTCCAGTCTGAAATGTCAAACAAAAACAAGACGAAAGTATACTTTGCTTTTAAAGACAGACAGATACATTTCACCAGAGTAATTTCTTACAGCTTATTAAGAAAATTAACTGCAGCTGATAATAGAAAACGTGTTTATTTTTGTAGTTTGTTCTTTTAAAATTTGTTTATTTTTTATTCCATTTTTCAAATGTTGTATTGCTCATGCTCTCAATGGGACAATGAGACAGGAAATGAAGGCAGGAACACCTGTACGTATTTGAAGGTGAGTGCATGTTGTGATTCGTTTTTACCTCTAGGGGGAGCTCTAAGTCACACACTGATGATGGTGTGCGACACTATGTTGTCAAAAGTTTTGGGACATCTGCCTTTCCATGCACATGAATGTAATATGGAGTTGCCCCGCCCTTTGCAGCTATAACAGCTTCAACTCTTCTGGGAAGGCTTTCCACAAGGTTTAGGAGTGTGTTTATGGGAATTTTTGACCATTCCTCTAGACAAGCATTGGTGAGGTCAGGCACTGATGTTGGACGAGAAGGTCTGGCTCGCAGTCTCCGCTCTAATTCATCCCAAAGGTGTTCTATCATGTTGAGGTCAGGACTCTGCACATGGCAGGCAAGTTCCTCCACACCAAACTCTCTCATCCATGTCTTTATGGACCTTGCTTTGGTCACTGGTGTGCAGTCATGTTGGAACAGGAAGGGGTCATCCCCAAACTGTTCCCACAAAGAGCATGAAATTGTCCAAAATGTCTTGGTATGAAGCTGAAGCATTAAGAGTTCCTTTCACTGGACCTAAGGGGCCGAGCCCAACCCCTGAAAAACAACATCTGAATTCAATGATTTGGAGGGGTGTCCCAAAACTTTTGGCAATATAAGTGTATCTATGTTGGAAGAGAAAAATAAACTAAAAAGGAAATCTAAATAGAAATAAATGTGCCTCATTTTCATTTGAATGATTATTTTTCCTGTCGCCTGAGTGAGAAATACATTTGTACGGTTAAAAAAATAAAAATCAAATATAGCAGAAGATATGGGACCTTTTTTAAGAGATCATTTGCTTGCATTTATTTTAAATGTTCTATAAGAGGTGTCATTATTTTCCCCAAAAATTAGTCCTAATAGTTGTTAAAATTATTAGAATTGCTTTTTAGGATACTAACCATTTGCATGACACAATTAATTAACATGCATTTATATAATATTCCTGTATACACTTGAAGAAATAAGCAAGCATTAAGCTTTTAAATGTAAAATTGTCAATAATTCTGAATAACAACCTCTGAAAATAGATTAATTGGAACAAAAACATGTTTCAGAAATGATTGTGTTTTGAATTATTTATTCTCCAGTCTCCAGCTAGGGAAGTTGAGTAGCATAGCCATTTCTTTTTTTACTTTCTAAATTCTTGCAATAATTGCAGGAAATCTTAAGAACGGAAACAAGTCAGACATCTGAATCTATGCATTATGTGTCCGTTAAACAAATGGATAGCACCCAGAAATATTATAACCATTCCAAAAAAAAATAAATTTCTCCTCATTCTGGCACTGTAAATGCTAGTTATCTGTTGGAGGCGTGCCTTGGCCTTTAAATGTCATTGATTTTCTTGCCCTTAACAAGCCCTCACTCCAGTCAGTATGAACTCATGAGTCACAAGCCACAGCAGGGAGACTAATTAACTAAACTTTAAGCCTTGGGCAGAAATGATTTCTTCTCTTAGGTTGCTATCCGGGTCACTACAGACTTTATACGACAAAATCGAGTGCAGAATGCAACCTGTTTCTTGTGGAAAATATGAATAATGCATTCAAGTCGTGCTCAAAGAGGACAGAACTCGTCGGAAGGGACTCATCGAACCATAATGAAAGAAAAAAGTGCCGCCATTTCAATATATTTATTTACTTTTTTGTGCTTGAGTACCTTTTGTATATATAGAATATTTCATTTATTCTTCGAATACATTTTGTACTTTCGAATATGTTTGTATATATAGATTACTTCATTTCTATTTCATTTCTATTTATTTTTCTTGTAATCCGAACTACTATACTACTATTTACTATTTATAACTTTACTACTATAAACTACTATTACTACTACTACTACTACTACTACTATAGTTGCTACTATTACTATTACTACTACTAGTACTACATCTACTGCTGCTACTTCTATTAAAGCTGCTACTACTACTACTACTACTACTACTACTACTACTACTACAAGTACTAGTACTACTACATCTGCTGCAACTTCTATTATAGTTGCTACTATTGCTATTACTACTACTACATCTACTACTACTATTTCTACTATAGTTGCTATTATTTCTACTAGTATTACTACTATTACTACTACTACTTCTAATACTACTACTGCTACTACTTCTACATCTACTGCTGCTACTTCTACTATAGTTGCTATTACTACTACTATAACATCTACTACTGCTATTTTGACCTTTACTATTATTACCAGCACTTCTACTACTATGACCGCTATCACTGCCACTACTACTATTACTGCTACTCATCTCCAAATACTGATCCATTATTTTTATCGCATTTTCAGTGGATCACTGAAGTGCTTGTGTCCCATTACTGAGGAAGTGCTCCTCACTCTGTCCAAGTTTCCCTCAATGAGCACTCTAAAGAGTCTTTGATGCCTGAACGCCGCTCGCCTCTGCTGGAGGGAAGATAGGTGCTTGATGCTGTAACCATGGCGATCACTCAATCCCTCATCTCAGAGCACTCGGGAAATCAGATATTAAAATGGCCTTAAGCAAAGAAGAAGTGAAGCAAAGAAGAGTGTGTGAAATGAAATAAATATATAAATGGCATGATAAATAATTAACCCCCCCCCCCTCTTCATTTTAACGATGCTAAAGATCATATTGGTTCCACAACTACTTTTAGTTTATTATTTCAGATACTTTATTCAACTTTAAGTCGTTCCGAGTCCTTTTTATTATACATCCAAAGTGGTTTAAACATAATCTTCATGTCGCTGACAATTATTGTGATAAATAACAAAAGAATTTATCCAAATATATAATAAAAAAAAACATAACCACACTCAGCTTAGCCTGAATTGTTAATGCTAGCAAAAACGCCCATCTCGATCTATTATGCTAAAGAAGCACTGAAATGTTAAATCTACTACTTCTGAAGATCTTTTTTGTTGTCCTTAACAATTCAGTAATACTTTAAAAGTAAAATAAAAAAGAATTTACCTCAGGTTAGTGTTTTAATGCTAGCTATTTAGCTCAAGCTGTCATCAGCATTAATGTTTGTCTCAGCTGCCTGAATGTGAATCTGTTTTATTTTGACACTTGATGGGATATGGGCTGCAAAAGGCCTCAGGTCTCGAGTAATTATGTTATATTTATGTTAAATATGTACATAAGTGTCGAATATATTAACTTTTTCTGTGAGGGAAATCTTTTTTAGTTGCCTTTAACAATGAAGTAATACATCTTGGAATAAAATATACTCAGAAAATTACGTCAGGTCAGCTTCACCCGCTATTTGTTTTCACTAGCTATTTAGCTAAATCTGTGTATCTTGACAGTATTCAGAGCTAAAATTTAGTGGTTTTGCTTGGAAGGTTTATGACATTCGAGTGATTAAGATATTTGAATGTGAAAATATTTTATTTAGTCCTGTGGTCATTTTGTCTCATGAGGGAAAAGAAGTGCAACCATGCTTCGTGAAATGTTTAGTTGTCATTAAGGATGAAGTAATATACACCGATCAGGCATAACATTATGACCACCTGCTTAATATTGTGTTGGTCCCCCTTTTCCTACCAAAACAGCCCTGACCCGTCCTGCACTGTGTATTCTGACACCTTTCTATCAGAACCAGCATTAACTTCTTCAGCAATCTGAGCAACAGTAGCTCGTCTGTTGGATCGGATCACACGGGCCAGCCTTCTCTCCCCACATGCATCAGTGAGCCTTGACCTGCCCATGACCCTGTGGCCGGTTCACCACTGTTCCTTCCTTGGACCACTTTTGATAGATACTGACCACTGCAGAACGGGAACACCCCACAAGAGCTGCAGTTTTGGAGATGCTCTGATCCAGTGGTCTAGCCATCACAATTTGTCCTTTCGTCAAACTCAAATCCTTACGCTTGCCCATTTTTCCTGCTTCTAACACATCAACTTTGAGGACAAAATGTTGACTTGCTGCCTAATATATCCCACCCACTAACAGGTGCCATGATGAGGAGATCATCAGTCTAATTCACTTCACCTCTAACTGCTCAGAATATTCTATAAACAATTGTTCCCTTATCATCATTACTTTTTTTTAATCTACTAAGGCCAAAAACATAATTTTTCATGTTACTGAGGCACTGCAAAAAACATTTTTTCTTCACGCTTTGTCCTGTAGACTTCCCAGTGTCAGAAAACGTACAGAAAACGCGGTGAAACTGGTGACGCCTTACAAAAATGTGAAATAAACATGTCCTTACACAAAATGTTTATATCTACCGGGATAATATGAACAGCTCAACACATTTTATTTGCTTATTATTAGCATTTGCTTGTGTGTGAAGTACTTTTAACTCAGTTGTTGTAGAAAATTCATCAACACCTCCTGAATTTGAATTAGCTGAGTATTAAATTACCTTACGTAAATGTAAGGAAATTAAAAATCAGCAGTTCTCTGGTCGTTTTTTACTTGGATTTATACCTCGATAAAGGCTACTCGCAGGTCCATAATACACATAAAGAATCTCTAACATGCATGAAGCGTAATATTAGACGTCCAGACAAGACAAGAGATTTGTTTAAATTATTTATTGATATAAATATATTCAATTGTATGTACACTATTTCAACATGAATATGCATTATGTACAGATTCACTATACAGTTGTTGCGTTTACAGTGTGCGGACATATGCCTAGAGTCAAACCCGGGTTACAGTCTAAAGTGGGCCTTTTGTAGAAGTGAGGCACAACTAAGGAACAGGAGAAGTCTGAAATGCTGCTTTCTGTAAAGACTAGCAGGCTAACACTGGTCAGCTGAAGTGGACGGCTGTACTTTTTTTCAGCTGCAAGTATTGCGTTTGAGCCTAATGGGAGATCTGTTAGGCCTGGAAATGTTGTTCTATTCAATTACGAGCCTGTTTTTGTGACGCTAGGTGTCCAGAGCTGGGGTGTCAAAGCAGAGACCAGTCTTGTCAGGAGGTAACATTTAACAGTATTTGGTCACTTCCCCTTTAAAAAATTTCCCTTACCGCATTGTCCTGACCAATGTTTAAAGCAAAAGATCTAGATATGAAACTTTTATGATATGAAAACTTTTTTAGATTTTAAAACAAATTATTCTCAGGTAGCCAGATATCATGCCATGATGTATTTTTTATGAGCAAACATTTTTCTTAGCCTAGAAATCTTTAAACCTGATTACTGTTTTTAAACGTTTTCTATCAAATAGAAAAATAAAGCATAATTAAACACACTCTTCGGACAAAAATTGCTTAAAATAAAAACCTTTGGGTGTAAGCAGTGGATAATAAAAACTTTCTTATAATTGATTTTAAAGCTTTAGTAAGAAAGCTAGCCTATTTTTGTGGAGCAATATAAGAATAAATAAGAACTCAGGGTCATATAAAAATCAGCTAATGATAAAATGTGCTAATATGTCATTCTTTATTAGCGAGCTAAAACAACTTGCATGTATTTTATGATGAAGTCCACAGAATTTCCATCTTTTAACACTTACTTACACAAGACACAGTAGAGTAAACCTATCATTTTGGAAATATTGTTTAATTTGTAATGAATCACAGTGTGTTTTTTGTATGTTTGTTCTGTTTGTGTATTTACAGTGTAGAGCTTTCAGGTCAAATGCAGTTAAGTGAAAAGCAGTTGATGTGTATTTTTGGTCCCTAATCTGAATTATTTTGGTCCAGCTCACTTAAAACGTGTTTGACACCCCTGGGCTTTGACATTTATGCATAAGACGCCAGACGTCTATGTGAATCTACCAGAATTTAATACGGATTTATCTCCACTGATCTGGTTCAGGTGAAACTAACAGGATTAGATTCTCCTAATCGGTGTACATCCAGCTGAGCTGAAACAATTCCAACCGGTTTCTTTAAGGACGAAAATGTGCTTTCTCAATTTTGCTGTATACGTAATGTCCACAGCGAAAAGTTGTCCAGTCCTTTTTTGTAAACACTGATCTTGGTCTGATTCGATGCTATTACACTCACAAAAATGACCACTAAATCCACCACATCCTCTCAGTTTTGCGTACTAATCCTCTGTAACTTAGACTGTTAAAAAAACTGGCTGTAAAACATATTTACAGTGACGTACTGTGATATGTTATAGAGTATAAGATAACACAGGATCCAGTACATATGCTCATGATAGTTGATGCAACAATTCATATAGGATTCATCTAAGCTGAAGGTTAATTGTCTCACTTAAGTACCAAAAAACTTCAAGTTCAAAACACTACAAGGATTTGAACTCATTTGTCAGACACCCTTATCTAGAGCAACTTAGAGTTTATCTCAATTTACACAACTAAGCAATTGATAGTTAAGGGCCTTGCTCAGGGGCCCAGCAGTGGCAGGTTGGTGAACCTGGGACTCAAACTGACAACCTTCTGATGCTTCCACATTCCCTCAACACCCAACCTTCTGATGTTTAACTCAAAGCTGTAACCACTGAACCACCTCTGAATTAATCTGCACTAAATATACACCAAATCAACTAAAGCCAGCTGAGCTTAAAGCTTTGAGTTACAGATTAGAAGCCTGTGTGTTCAAATCCCATCCTGAGTCCATCGTAAGTCGGCGAGCATCATCCGAATGAGCAAAATGTATTAAACTAAATGGATTATGTGTTATTTTATACAGCGTAATTCGTTACAGTGCTTGTTTTACAGTCGTTTACTGTCGATTTAACAGTACTAACCAACAATTTACTCTAAAGTTTACAGCCATTTTTTTTACAGTCTTGTTGTGTCCCATGGATTCATTATAACACAAAAGCAATCAGCCTCTGATTCAAAAAACACTGCTACAGGGTGTGCTTTTCAGTTTTTTACACACACACACACATACACACACACACACACACACACACACACATAAAACTCTGCCAGGTGAATATGTAGGCTAGAATAAATCCTGTAGGTTACTGTTTTTTTGTTTTTGTTTGTTTTTTGTGACAATCCTAATAAGATCCTGTTTCAAAGATTGACGACCAGATATCCCAGAATGCCTGCAATGAGTAAAACCACAGTGAAAATGATGCCCGCAAAGATCCTCATGACACCAGCTTCACCTTCGCCCCCATCTTTGGGCTCCTCGTCGCAGATGGAAATGACTCCGACGGATGAGTTTCCCACGCTCACAGTGGACTTGAGTTCAGCACCCGCTTCCAGCTTGGCCTCCACCGCCCACGGCGCCACCTGCACCTTCATCTCCATCTCCTCCATCATCTGATCGAGCTGAGCGATCTCGGCCTCCAGGTCTTTGAGATCGGTGGTATCGATGCCGGCGTCCGCTTCGTACTTTAGGTTCTGCATGCTCATAGCCCGAGCTGCCACCGTGGCTGTGCTCCCGGTCATGCCGGTTTGGATGAAGTGGCGCGTGGGCACCTTAATCGGGAAATCCTGCCCGATCTCCAGCGACCTCCTCATGTCCACCTCGAGGATCTCCATGCTGCTTGTGAAGAGCACCCACAGGCGCTCGTACTCGGCGCGATCGTCGTTACTGATGCTCTTGTCTTTCAGCAGCGCGGTCAGCCTTGTCCGGTTGGCCGCGGCCAGCTCCTGCGCTTTCCTCCGCGTCTTTTTCAGCTCTTCGCGCAGGTTTTGCGAGTCCGACGTGCTCCCTAAAGCGGACACCAAGTGCCGGTAGCAGGCGGTCACCTTGTTTAAAGCGTCCAGCATGGTTTTGCACTCGTCCTTGCCCATGTTTGTGGAGGAAAATGAAGAAAAAGTTGGTGATGTGTCGGGTGTAAACCTGCGCCGCGCTCGTGCTCAGTTTCCACGGCAGCGCCTCAGCAGCCACGCAGATCCACGCATCGCTCTCGCCCCGGTCAGTTTCTCTCCAGCCATCTTTCTCCTCTTGTTCCTGGCGAGACAGCACACAGGCTTAACAATAAACGGATCTGTAAACAGCTTTACTTTTGCCCTCGGAGATTAAAGTCGGCGTCAGTGGCCTACACCACACCATACACTACACACTGTACTATACACTACAGTGTGCCACGGCGGTTACGCGTTACACCTTAACGCCCAAAACTTCAATGTTTTTCAGCGTCATAAATATATCCTGAACAACACCTGGCTCATAATCCTTTAAAACACACACACGCAACGTGTCCACAGCTGCTCACAAAAGGTCTCACATCCTCGTAAAATCCTTTTGATGGACACAAAAATACACAAGAAACCATCCGCGAATCCGCAATACACCTCCTTTGCGCTTGTTCTGTTTTCTCAAATCGTTCATATGATCGCTTACAGTCTTTATTCCCCTCTTTGTTTTGTTTTTTTTTTTCCCCCAGCCAGGGAGATGATGCTCACTTCCCAGCCGCTGTCCATTAAATACCGCTAGAAGCTCACGTGGACGCGCATCACCGACACAACCAGTCAATCTCGCGTTCACGAGGCTCCCGGAAAAAAAATAACCCTGGGATACTCAAAGCTGATTGGTTGGCCGACACTATTGTGTTTACACACGCACGGTGATTGGCTGGAGCGCATGTCAGTCAAACGCGTAAACTCGACAACTGTTGGAGTGTGCGCAAATTTCAGAGAAGAAAAAACTGTGATTATTTCTGATAACACTTTATTTATGTAGAATATTACCGAGAAACTAATTCCAGAAAATAAAATGTAAGAAAAAAAGTCGCAAATAATGGTTATGTTTAAAGCAGACTTACATTTCTACTGCAAAATTATTTTTAAAAATTAATTAATTATTTTATTTATTTATTTATTTATTTATTTATTTATTTATTTATTTATTTATTTGTTTATTTATTAATTATAAAATAATTTTAAATAAAAGTACACATATATCAATATTTTTAATAATTCCTTAAAAAGGTCTAGGTATGAAATAATGATATGATTTTTTTTTTTACTATATGAAGTATTCAGAATTTTTTTATCTTTCAAATAATTATTTTTTTTGTAATAATGCTAACATATCCTTAGCAAACAAAACAAAGCTTCATGATCAGTATGTGTTTGTTGTCTATACACCAAGAAATGTTATGAATATGAACAATTATGCAAATTGTAAATTATCACACAGAATAATGTCCGTTTCATTAGCTAAGAAAAATTAGTCAAGCTAGTAAATTAGTAAAGTAACTAAAGCTAATTCTGGTTAACTGAACGTCATATTGATTGTTTATGTGTGAAGGCAAGACAAAGCATATTGTTTACATACACCAACCAGGCATAACATTATGACCACATGCCTAATATCGTGTTGGTCCCCCTTTTTCGCTGCCAAAACAGCCCTGACCCATCATGCACTGTGTATTCTGACCCCTTTCTATCAGAACCAGCATTAACTTCTTCAGCAATCTGAGCAACAGTAGCTCGTCTGTTGGATCGGACCACACAGGCCAGCCTTCTCTCCCCACGTGCATCAATGAGCCTTGGCCACCCATGACCCTGTCTCCGGTTCACCACTGTTACTTCCTTGGACCACTTTTGATAGATACTGACCACTGCAGACCGGGAACACCCCACAAGAGCTGCAGTTTTGGAGATGCTCTGATCCAGTGGTCTAGCCATCACAATTTGGCCCTTCGTCAAACTCGCTCAAATCCTTACACTTGTCCATTTTTCTTGCTTCTAACATCAACTTTGAGGACAAAATGTTGACTTGCTGCCTAATATATCCCACCCACTAACAGGTGCCATGATGAGGAGATCATCACCTGTTAGTGCTCAGAATTTTATGCCTTGATCGGTGTATTCTATTTTATAAAACTATATTATAAATCATATCAAATCTTAGTTTAAATTGTGACATTTGCGTTTTATGCATTTTTCATTTTAAAGGCAAGGAAATATAATTACAAGGTAATTAGCGAATTATTGAATTCCTCAAACCTCATTTTTCCGAAAGTCTTAATTAATCACATTACACAACTTATGATCTTTCCATGGAATTAGACAGACTGCCTGTTTCATTAATCAGTGTTTTTAATCTCTGCATGTTTTCATGGACATGTTAGTGTTGTTAAGTTTTAACCCATAGCACCTTTTCCTAATGAGCTCGGGGTGGCACAGTTCTCTGGTAACAATTAAAGTCATGATGACTAAGAGCCAGCATCTGCTGGGACACCCTGAAGGTTTACTGCATGCAGGGGAAAGAGCTCCACATTAACCTGCTGTGCTCATGCAGAACAGGATGCCATCCCAACTATGGCTCCATGGGGAGAAAAACAGCATGTCCCTGCAGGCCCCTGCCTGAGCCAGCTTCCTAAAGCACATTTGCCAGCTGTGGCACCCCGGCAGCACGGCCTTCCCAAATCTGAAAGGATTAAAATGACTATAGAGGAAGATTAGGTTCAGGGCTGATTATAACCTAAAGTCTTTGCTTAGCGTTCGTGGTGTTCACAATCATACAGGAATTATTTACTATAACTGTAAAGGAAAGCTGTGATGGACTGGTGACCTGTCCAGGGTGTACCCCTGCCTTTCTCCCAATGTGTGCTGGGACAGGCTCCAGCAGATCCCCATGACCCTAATTAGTAGGAATAAAGTGGGTATAGAAAATGGA
This sequence comes from Hemibagrus wyckioides, assembly GCF_019097595.1. Lineage (NCBI taxonomy): Eukaryota > Metazoa > Chordata > Actinopteri > Siluriformes > Bagridae > Hemibagrus > Hemibagrus wyckioides. The sequence continues at coordinate 3,975,376 of NC_080713.1, forward strand.
TGGATGGATAAAAGGAAAGGTGAGTCATTTCCCAGAGGGCTGAATATCAGCAATGACTCTGATACGTCTCAAAAATAAAGGTCTTTGTCTTTAGGGTGTGGTTCTATCAAGAACCTTTAACATCGATGGAATGTTCCCAGTACAAAAATGTTTCTTTGTAGTGGGAAAAGGTTCTTTAGACTATAAAAATATTCTTGTGGCACTAAATAAAGGGGATTCTCTTAAGAACCATTTACTTAAAGGTTCCTTGGGGAACCAAAAATGGTCCTTAAGTGGTATCGAAGAAAAAATCTTTTCCTGATTCCTGGGATCATTATTTGTGTAGGAAGATGACAAAGTTGCATTTTAACCGTAATGTGAAACATATTATCACAAACTCATAAATAAATATTGCTAATGGTTTGTAGATTGAAACCTGCTAACGATATTTCAGTATAAAATTTGCACATGTGAATCATAGATTGTCTAATTAAATGTTTTTATGCAGTATTTATTTAAAAAATAATTTAAACATAAATAGAAAATAGAAAATAAATACTTTCAGAGCATATTAATTAATTAAATAATTTATAAATGTATTATTTTTATTTATGTATTTATTTATTTTGTATGTATTTATTTATTATCTATCTATCTATCTATCTATCTATCTATCTATCTATCTATCTATCTATCTATCTATCTATCTATCTATCTATTTATTTTTATGTATTTATTAACTTAATTTATTTATTTATTATTTTATTATTATGTAGAGATCATGGTAGATTAGTAGTTAGGACTTTTGCCTCACACCTCCAGGGTTGAGGGAGTTTTTCGGTTCTCCTCATGCTTTGGTGGTTTCCTCCAGGTTCTCTGGTTTCCTCCTCCATTCCAAAGACATGTGTATTAGACTGATTTGCATCTCTAGCTCACCCCATAGTGTGACTTTGTGTATTTGTGCTCTGCCCATCCAGAGTGTCCTCCACCTTGTGCCCTGGGATAGGGTGATATTTAAATATTCCAGGGATTCACCACAATACTGCACTGTTATTACTTAACAATTCTGTAAAAATATTCCTGTCATGTTCAGGACGAAAGCCTCAGCTAGCTTTCTCACTTTCTGACCTGCAGGAAGTAGGAGGATCTCACTGCCCGGCTCCTTGGGAAGCATAAACATTTATTCACGCTGCCTTATTAATGAACAGTTCAGATGTTTGCTCTGGTATCTGTACACAAACCTTGTGGTTTAAATGTGAAGGGGAAATCATGCACCTCTTACAGGATTTAAAGGATCTGCTGGTAACATCTTGGTGCCAGATACCACAGCACACCTTCAGTGATCTAGTGGAGTCCATGCCTTGATGGGTCAGGGCTGTTTTGGCAGCAAAAGGGGGACCAACATAATATTAGGCAGGTGGTCATAATGTTATTTACACCTGACTGGTGTATATGAATGATTTTAGAAGGTAGTTCCATGCCTAACTGCATAGACCGTTTAAGTAGAGGATGAGGAGAAATGATGCTAGAGAATGTACGAGCCAAAAATAAAGTACAAGCCTGATCTGATCTGCTGAATTATTTACATCCTCCCACTGCTCGGGAGAGGCGACTCTGTTCACGGCAAGATTATATGAAATGAGAGACAGAATCCGACGAAGGTCTGAGAATGGCTGCAACGGAGAACACTGACAAACCCTGGGGAGGATTCAGTACACATTCATAAGCATGACATAAGAGTTTTGTTTAAAAAAAAATGTGTTGTTTTATCTTCAAACAATAGACAGAAACTAGAAAAAAGCTTATTTGTCTTATTTTGTGCTTATCTTCCAGTTTATTATTTTGTTATTAATAGCATTGGTGAATCTCTAAGACTAATCTATGGTGTGTCTGTTCCTTCCCTGTTTATTCAGCAGACATGTAAAGTTATAGAAACTACATAATTGCAAAATTAAAGAAGATTTGTTTTATATTTTAGTTTAAGGAGATAAAAATTATATTGTAATGATAAGGATATTGTGGATTTTATTTATTTATTTATTTATTTATTTATTTATTTATTTATTTATTTAACATATAATTAATTCATTCATTTTTTAAATAATAATAAATAAATAAATAAATCTACAATATCCACAATGAGACAGGTAATGTCCAATTATTTATTTATTTATTTATTTATTTATTTATTTATTTATTTATTTATTTATTTATTTATTTATTTATTCTCTGTATAGCATTGTTTATCAATTAAATGTATAGTGTATTTATTTTATTTCTGTACTTTTGAGGGTCAATTCTTTGATTTGAGGAAATTCTTTGTGTGTGCAAAAGCAATACTTAGCCAATAAACCTGATTCTGATTCTCATTAGTGCTTCATAAGGGTGTTATAAGCACACAATATATTCACAGTTTAGCAAATGGAAATTATGGACATGGTCAACGTTTGTGCTTCTTAAATAACTATAGTTTTTGAAAGTAGATGTCAGTGCTTCATAAAAGTGTAATAAACACAAAAGTTTAAAGATGGAATTGTGGCACGTTTGGCTTCTCACTCAAGTAACGATGTAGTAAGTCAACATTAGAGCTTTATAAGCACTACTATGAATTAGAGCGGAGACTGCGAGCCAGGCCATTAGTGCCTGACCTCACAAATGCACTTCTAGAGGAATGGTCAAAAATTCCCATAAACACACTCCTAAACCTTGTGGAAAGCCTTCCCAGAAGAGTTGAAGCTGTTATAGCTGCAAAGGGCAGGACAACTCCAATCTCCGCTCTAATTCATCCCAAAGGTGTTCTGTGGGGTTGAGGTCAGGACTCTGTGCAGGCCAGTCAAGTTCCTCCACACCAAACTCACTCATCCATGTCTTTATGGACCTTGCTTTGGTCACTGGTGTGCAGTCATGTTGGAACAGGAAGGGGTCATCCCCAAACTGTTCCCACAAAGAGCATGAAATTGTCCAAAATGTCTTGGTATGAAGCTGAAGCATTAAGAGTTCCTTTCACTGGAACTAAGGGGCCGAGCCCAACCCCTGAAAAACAACCTGAATTCAATGATTTGGAGGGGTGTCCCAAAACTTTTGGCAGTTAGCCCTATAAGAAGCCACTTGTTAACTGTATTCTAAGAACAACCTGGTGATCTGGATGACGTTGCACCCTGGTCTGTAGCTTTTCCTTTAAATAGACCTCCTGGTTTGGATTGGGAGCTTTACCTACTAAACCCAGATCATCCTAAAGGAGCGTCGGCATCTGCCGCTTCCACTTTAAGAGCTAATCCAATCTTCACATCTTCACAAGCCGAGAGCAGAGTGTGACAGTGACGATCCCACCATCTCCTCTTCCTCCTTCTCTTCCATCCGACTCCTCGTCCAGCTCTTCTTCCTCTTCCGTTCACTTGATCTTGGTCTTCCCGTTTCCAGTTTCATCCCTGACGGGTCACGTGACAGCGGACGTGCAACTGTAGACGGGCTAAAAATTGTCATTTCTTCATGTTTCAACTTGTAGCCAGAGAAGAACTGTACACCAGTGTGTGTGTGTGTGTGTGTGTGTGTGTGTGTGTGAGAGAGAGAGAGAGACAGAGACAGAGAGGGTGTGTGTTACAGTCAGCTCCAAAATTATTGGCACCCCTGAATGGAACAGAACATACCCTGGAACCTGATTACGGCCTTGTATAGCTAAACATTTGCTTATTTTTAACATTTACTCCATAAAAAATTAATTACAGAGCTGATTCTACTGTTGCATCGAGTGTTTGTATATTATTGTAGTATTTTTTTAGTTTATTGGACCTTATTTCTTTTCCGGATTTTGCTAAACTGCTAAATTTTTTTTGTAGGAGCTAGATTCCAGAGTTATAGAAACGAGAGTTGGTCTCAAAAGTATCACTGTGCCTTTAGCTCTTGATAAGATCAACCACAAAATGTCTAAATGTCTAAATGTGCAAGTGTGTACACAGATTTCTGAGCATGATCGACCTTTTGACACGCTTAGCAATGGCTTTATATGGCTGTTATTATGCAGTAATAAGTAATAAAGAGTTCTTCTACTTATTTTCTGTGCACTGAAGGAATTTCGAACCGAAAGCCACCCCGTTTCACTTAAATCTGTTGCAGTGCTATAAAATGTGCTCCTGTAGCTGCAATTAAATGAAAATGGATGGCTGTAACAAGCTGAGATATTGATCTATCGCCATGGGGTAGAGGACCTCTTTCCACAGGCGGGCTTTTATAAATGATTCATAAGTTCTTTTATTACATGGAACGAGTTTAATAAAGTGGCTGCTCGGTGATCACGTGACGCAAAAGAGGCATTTTCTAAGGTGCATTAAGGTGCTTGAGGAAGGCATTATGCAGAGTGGAGCGTTAAATCAGCGGAAGAGTTTATTATCTACCAGAACGAATGTATGTCAGGGATGTTGACAGCTGCGTCTGGCTGAAAGTGGCAAATCTGAATCGTTGATGAGAACATCGCTGTCATTATCAGCATCGTTAACACCATCATCCTTCTCACTGCTTGTGCAAAAAGTGACACATCCTCTAATACCCTCCACCGATCTGTCACCGTCGCTAATCTCTAAAGAGGCAGCTTTCATGCAGTGACAAATCGTCCATTTTGCATGTGTTATTATGGATGTTTAAGGAAGCAGGTTAGCGTTGGGTCCATCCCCATGTAATTGAGAGAGGCGGCCTGAGAAAGGACTCTTCAGCCTTTAATCTGCTTTAGAGGATTGCTAATGCGCGTTTCTAACGAGAGGAGGAAAAAAAAAAGGGGGAGCAAGTGTCAGGCCATGGTTTATTGTGTGTAAATCCTCAGGGTGACCTCGTGTAGACACAAGCCAGAGAGAGAGAGAGCAAGAGAGAGAGAGAGAGAGAGAGAGAGAGAGGGAGAACTGATGGGAATTCCTGGTCTTTTCAGAGAATTGGATTATTTGGCTCCTAAATTTCAATTTAAGAGAGAGAGAGAGAGAGAGAGAGAGTGAGTGCTAATGGGATTTTTTTTTAGAGCACTGGATTATTTAGCTCCCAAATCTACATTGCAGAGAGAGAGAGAGAGAGAGAGAGAGAGAGAGAAAGACAAAGAGAGTGTCTGAATTCTGTGAATTCTGTCTTTTTAGAGAGTCAGATTATTGAGCTCCTAAATTTAAATTTACGTGTGTGTGTGTGTGTGTGTGTGTGTGTGAGAGAGAGAGAGAGACAGAGAGAGAGAGAGAGAGAGAGAGAGAGAGAGAGAGAGAATACTGAGAGTCAGATTATTTGGCTAAATTGAACTCGCTGCTAAATTTTGCTCAGTAAGAACAATGACATCAGGGATATTTCAGCATTAGATTTAAACACCACCAGGTCACACTAAGATCTGTGGTCAGCAGCTTCAGGGTCTTCAGGGTTAGATTCACATGTTATTCCTGTGTCCAGGTGTGTGGGTTTCCTCTGAGTTCTCTCCAGTTTCCAAAAACATCTGAGAGAGAGAGAGAGAGACAGAGAGAGGCTCTAATCAGAGACTCTAAATTGCTCACTGGTGTGAACGTGAGAGTGTATGTTGTTATAGAACTTGTTATAAACTGTTGTTATAAAAGACTCTATATTGTTAAATTTCTTATTAAAAACAGCATCCTCTCAGTTTGCTGTTATTTATGGGTCAGTTCTAACTTGGTAGCGCCACCAAGTGGAAAATAAGGGTATATACAGCAGCCAAGTCAAGTCAAGAAGCTTTTATTGTCATTTCAACCATATATAGCTGACACAGTACACAGTGATATGAAATGAAACTCCAGGACCCTGGTGCTACATAAAAGAACACAGAGCTAAGTTGTCCTAGCCACATAAAGTGCATTGTGTGCAACCTAGTGCAAGCAGACAATACAAAACACTAATATACAGGACAGATACACAAAATATTCCAGTATACATTCTCTATCATATGTTATACAGTACAGTGTGCAAAAATTAAAAAAAAAAAAGCATCAAAGCCAAAATGCCCATGATGTACACCAATCAGGCATAACATTATGAGCAGTGAGAGGTGAAGTGAATAAGACTGATGATCTCCTCATCATGCCACCTGTTAGTGGGTGGGATATATTAGGCAGCAAGTGAACATTTTGTCCTCAAAGTTGATGTGTTAGAAGCAGGAAAAATGGACAAGTGTAAGGATTTGAGCGAGTTTGACGAAGGGCTAAATTGTGATGGCTGGATGGCTAGACCACTGGATCAGAGCATCTCCAAACCTGCAGCTCTTGTGGGGTGTTCCCGGTATGCAGTGGTCAGTAACTATCAACAGTGGTTCAAGGAAGGAACAGAGGTGAACTGGAGACAGGGTCATGGGCAGTCAAGACTGGCTGGCCCGTGTGATCCGATCCAACAGACGAGCTACTGTTGCTAAAATTGCTGAAGAAGTTAATGCTGGTTCTGATAGAAAGGGGTCACAGTGCATGATGGGTCAGGGCTGTTTTGGCAGCAAAAGAGGGACCAACACAATATTAGGCAGGTGGTCATAATGTTATGCCTGATCAGTGTAATACCTTTCCACTACGTAATTAAGATGGTCTATCAGTTTGATCTACATTTTGGTAGCTGGTCAGAACCCTTTTGGGAAGGTAAATAAATAATAATTGAATAAATAAATCAATTCATACAGAAATTATTTCCCTAATCATATAAACCAATATATAACCAGCTTAAATACAGTTCAGGAACGTTCTTGAACAGGGTTCGTGTTTCCAGAAGATTCCTCAGGCCAGGTTTTTGTTTTGCTAAACAAATTATATTTGACTTTCAAATGTCGTATGTCACGTATACAATACACGCACGTACACACACACACACACACACACAATATAATATTTTATCTGTGCAAAAAAGACAATGTTTTTTATTTTATTTAAAGACTTTATGAGAAGGTCCTCTAACACACACACACACACACACTTTCTCTCTCTCTCTCTCTCTCTCTCTCTCTCTATACACCTACAGATAAAGAAAAAAGGATAAAAGTATTTTTATTTTTATTTTCATGTGCTAACGACGAAAGTCGACGTGCCACTTCATTTATTTACAGCGTCGATTAATTAATCAAATATTTATTTTTATTTTATAAACGTGAATTTCACGTGAGATCCAGCCACGGGGAACGCCAAGCATCTGGTATGTCTGTGAAGTATCGCGAGATTTCGCGAGATGCTCAACGACAACGTGCATTAGTTCTGAGTATTCATTTATGGTGAAGAAAACATTGATTAAATGACATTAAGCACGGATAATACTTTAATACAAAGGATAAAAATTGTGATTTAAAGCGCCACAGCAGCGGACAGACTTCTGTAAATGACCAATAGATGGCAGAATCGCGCGGTCCGTCCGACAACTGAAGGAAGAAGAAGCGCAGACAGCGAAAGGAAACCCGGAAGTGTGTGCCATTCGTTTCTACTCGTTTTTTTAAAAAAATATCTATTTAGAATAGGAGGGAATTTTTTTCCTTGTTGTGTAGAATAATGAAATTCACTCCACTTTTTCAGATTTGGGAATACAGCCATTGGGTGAATTATTTCGGTAAGCAAACGATACACGCGAGAGATTGCTGCCGGAGAGCTTCGGGTGTCCTGTCAATACAGATAGCTCACAGCTAGCGTCGTAGCTAACACAATGTATATCCACGGCTGTTTAGATATCTATCTATCTATATGTATGTATAGATAGATAGATAGATAGATAGATAAGAATCATTATGCTTAGGATGATTTAACTATAATTAGTCACTCTGCACAAGATCAGCGTAATGCTGTTTAGTTTTGCCGTAGTGTTTGTCTATATACCGTGATTTAGTCCTGCTTCCAAATGGCTTCCTGTTGGTCATATAGTGCACTAAGGTTGCGCGTGGAAGCCATTTTATTCGAAGCCTCCGTAGGGTGCCTATGTAGTGAGTTTGCATCTATTTAACATTTAAAGCTAGCCGTTTGGTTGCTTCATTGTTGGCTACGTTGTCAATGGGTTGATTAGCTAGCTGGGTGTTTGTAGTGACAGTGTATTGTTATGTTCGCTAATATAGTGTTTGTTTATTTGTTTACTTAGTAAATAAAATAGCAAAGCGGCTAGCTATCGAATTCGAAAGGGTCAGTCTTAGTAACCGAAATGTCACTGTAATGGAAAGAAGCTATGATGGTGATAGAAATGTAAAGAAGTCATGAATGAGCTCTCTCGTGGTTTGTGTGTGTGTGTATTTATTTGGGAATTAAAATGGACTGCTACTGCTACCTATGCGGCTCAAAACTGGGATTTATTTTCTTTTTCTTCTTTTTTAAACATTGTTTAAAATGTTATTTTGCGCTAATAATTGTGTGTGTTTAGATTAACCCTGTGGATGTGGCCTTGTATCTGCTGTCCAGCTCATCATGTCAGCGTGAGGTCCACTCTCTGAGGTAATGTTTATTCGTTTGTAATATCAATCGTACTACTAGTAATAATAATGAACGAGTTGCACTGGACTTTTATAAGGTCAGCATACACACCGTCGCTTTAAAATGACGACACTAGATTATAATGAGAGTTCTTGTGGTCTAAAAATATAACTAGAGTAGTAGATAAATCGTCTATGTTAAATTAATACATATGCTAATGGTAGTAAAATTAATTTAGTACAAAATCATCAAGGAACATTCTCTGTGTCTCGCTCTCCATCACTCTCGCTCTTACCCTCTCTCTCTGTCTCTCTCTCTCTCCCCATCATTTGCTCTTTTCTTCATTCTCTCTCTCTCTCTATATATATATATATATATATTTCTGTCCTATCTCTCTCTATTTCTGTCCTCTCTCTCTCTCTCTCTCTCTCTCTCTCTCTCTCTCTCTCTCTCTCTCTCTCTCTCTCTCTCTCTGTTCTCTCTCTCTCTCTCTCTCTCTCTCTCTCTCTCTCTCTCTCTCTGTTCTCTCTCTCTCTCTCTGTTCTCTCTCTCTCTCTCTCTCTCTCTCTCTCTCTCTCTCTCTCTCTCTCTCTCTCTCTCTCTCTCTCTCTCTCTCTCTGTTCTCTCTCTTTCTGTCTCTCTCTCTCTCTCTCTCTCTCTCTCTCTATCTCTTTCTGTTCCTCTCTCTCTCTCTCTCTCTCTCTCTCTCTCTTTCTCTCCATCTCTCCCTCTCTCTCTCTCTCTCTCTCTCTCTCTCTCTCTCTCTCTCTATTTCTGTTCTCTCTCTCTGCCCCCCCCCTTTCTCTTTTTCTCCTTCTTCCTTCTTAGAAAGATTTTTGAGCACCTTTTTCCTAAAGTCTTGTACTTGTCAGCATTTATAACATTATGGTAAGCTAAAAGAGAGAGAGAGACAGAGAGAGAGAGAGAGAGAGAAAGTGTGAGCGAAGTCGATGAACTGGGCTGTAAAAGAATCGATGGAGCTCAGCATCGTTGCTTTCCCAAAATGAGAAGGTTGTTTGCTTTAACTCTGATCAGCAATACCACGTTCTCCTGCGTGACTGATTCTGTCGTTCACGCCATTCTGCAGATGTCGTGTCCAGAGTAACTTACAGAACTGAAAGTACATTACTTTTATTTTTTCCTCATTATTTTCATTTACGCAGCTGAACAGTTTAGGGTTAACGGTCATTCGGAGGTTCAGGCTTTTGACCAGAACTGACTCATGGCCTCGGGTTGGGTTTTTGTTCTACTGAACTATATTTCTACTTTTCATTTTAAATGATCTGAAAATGTAAAACACAGTAGGAAAGCAAAACTGTACAGCAAATGTGATAACAAAAACATAAATATGATCATAAACACATTTCTGGGTTTATTGTTGCGTTACATGGCCTTAGTGTTATCCTTTTGGCTTTGGTTTTACCCTCTTGGCCTTATTTTTATCCCCTTGGCTTTAATTTTACCCTCTTGGCTTTGTTTTAGCCCTCTTGGCTTTACCTTTACCCTTTTTGCTTTACCCTCTTGACTTTACCCTCTTTGCTTTGCTTTTCCCCCCTTGGCTTTACCCCCCTGGCTTTGGTTTTGCCCACTTGGCTTTGCTTTTACCCTCTTTGCTTTAGTTATACCCTCTTGGCTTTAGTTTTGCCCTCTTGGCTTTAGTTATACCCTCTTGGCTCTGCATTTACCCTCTTGTAAGCATTATTTATGTGGCATGTTCAATAAACAAGTCCTTGTGAATTAATTGTTACTATAGCAACAACACTATATATTTTAAAGAGCTCATTAACATAAACCTGACAGCTGAATCTGTCTGACCAATCAGAATAGAGCATTCCCTAACACTGGTCTTTTTTTTTTTTCTTCAATCATGTAGGTAGAGCAGAATGCAGACTTCTGGACACCGGTTGCGGGATGTGGAGCAGCACCACCCCCTGCTGTCCAGCGGGGAGGAGGAGGTGACCGTGGGCCGGGTCTGGTTCATCCAGGACGGCTGTGGAATGGTGTGCGCCTCCATGACCTGGTTTCTAGTGATGTACGCAGAATTCGTGGTGAACTTCGTCATGCTTCTGCCCTCCAAAAGCTTCTGGTACTCGCTCATCAACGGCGTGGTGTTTAACTTCTTGGCCGTGCTGGCGCTGGCCTCGCACCTGCGCACCATGCTGACTGATCCGGTAAGATTATTAAACCTTTCTCTGAGCTGGGAGTTAGAGAAGAAGGCAGGTCAAAATGGCTCCTCATCATCGAATAAAATATCATCTGTTAGATTTATCACTGAACACTCAACATGCTGAACACATCGAGCTTCACTACCATTATCAACTATCTCTCTCTCTCTCTCTCTTTCTCTGTCTCACTCTCCCTCAATCTCTGTCTCTCTCTCTCTCTCTCTCTCCTCCACCTATATCTCTCCATCTCTCTTTCTCTCTCTCTTTCACTTGCTCTTTCTCCCTCTCTCTCTCGCTCGCTCGCCCTCTCTCTTTCTCCTCCTCTTTCTATCTTTCTCTACTTTTGCTCTTTCTTGTTCACTCTCTTTCTCTCCCTCCTAGCTTTTTTCTCTCTCACCCCCCCTTTCTTTCTTTCTTTCTTTCTTTCTTTCTTTCTTTCTTTCTTTCTTTCTTTCTTTCTTTCTTTCTTTCCTTCTTTCCTTCTCTCTCTCTCGATCTGTTTGTTTTATCCATCAAATTAACTTGTGTAAGAAAGATGTTAAAAATAGCTCTTATATTGCTTGAGGTCTAATAAACCTTTACACTTTAATCAAGGCTGCTTTTAGACAAACTTCCTCTTCATCTGGAATCAGGAGAGACTACAGGGGTTTAAACTATATTGCTAAAAGTTTTGGGACGTCTGTGTTTACATGCACATGAATGTAATATGGAGTTGTCCCGCCCTTTGCAGCTAGAACAGCTTCAACTCTTCTTGGAAGGCTTTCTACAGGGTTTATGAGTGTGTTTATGGGAATTTTTGACCATTCCTCTAGAAGCATATTTGTGAGGTCAGGCACTGATGTTGGACGAGAAGGTCTGGCTCGCAGTCTCTGCTCTAATTCATCCCAAAGGTGTTCTATGGGGTTGAGGTCAGGACTCTGTGCAGGCCAGTCAAGTTCCTCCACAGCAAACTCGCTCTTTGGTCACTGGTGTGCAGTCATGTTGGAACAGGAAGGGGTCATCCCCAAACTGTTCCCATAAAGCATGAAATTGTCCAAAATGTCTTGGTATGAAGCTGAAGCATTAAGAGTTCCTTTCACTGGAACTAAGGGGCCGAGCCCAACCCCTGAAAAACAACACCTGAATCCAATGATTTGGAGGGGTGTCCCAAAACTTTTGGCAATAAAATATAAAAATAAAATGTCACATCTGTGGTGTTTTTATTATCCTGTTTAAGGTTTAAAGCTGAGGGAGGAGGCAGGGCTCGAACACATTTGCAATTCTAAACGTTCACATCAGGAAAATGTGCTCCTGGTCACGTGTTGGAGTTTCTCAGCAGCACGGTTAAACATCATGCACTCTGAAAGGTTTTGAACGTGGGTTCAGTGATAAAATACAGGTTTATCAGAGTTTAATGCTTAAAGCCACGGCATTGTTGACTCAACACTAAGTGCTATTAACAAACACAGCTTGCTTGTACACACACACACACACACATAATGAGTCGATTGAGAGTCACATGTTGTAATTGTTATATTTGCCTACTAAGATATAAAAAAAAACCTTCTGTAGTGTTTCAGGCGTTAAATGTTAATAAACACAACACAGATAAAGGCGCACTCGGAAAACACACCGTTATCGCGTGCTTTCCTGTGCCTGGAACGTCGCCTGAGGTCAGGTCACATGACCAGAGTTGATCTTCAAGCTGAAGAGTTGAGTGTGATGAAAAGACAGACGTGTGAATGAACGGGGTCTGGGTTTTAACATGAGGATGGAAATTAATTAATTATAACTTAATTAGTGGTAATCTTGAAGATTCGTTAAAATCATTTCACTGATTTTGGAAGCCATTTATATGCTAAGGAAGGTGTGCGTTTAACGGAAAATAATCAACCTCAGGTTGGTGTGATGAACTGTTTCCACCATGAAGTCCTGTAACAGCACAAAGTGTTTTATTCCGCTTATACCACAGAAATTGGCCCATGTTATTTTTTTAAAATACTTTTTAGACTCTTTCCATGCTGTGAAAAATCTACAAAAAGAATTTCTAGCAGCTACAAATATGTTCTAGCAGCTATAATTGGTCTTCCTTCACCACTTTGTCACTCTCTTGAAGTTAATAATACCAAAAGCGAAGCATAAACATTTCTAGCTGACACTGGAGACTCCTTCCATTCCTTCACAAATCATGAATAGTCATGAATAACGAACGGTTCACACCGAGCACGTTAACACCATCCTGTCTCTGTTATAGAAAATCAGTCAACATCTTCCGACCAATCAGAGTCGAGCATTTAACAGCCCTGTAATGATGGTGCAAATCATCGACAGCAGCATGACATACCAGAGCGATGAATAATGTCTAACGTTTATGATGATGATGATGATGATGATGATGATCAGGAAAAATGATCTACACAACAGATGACATTAAATTATTCCTGAAAGAAACGAGAAATATTTTTGCTGTGAAATTCTCTCTGTTGTGTCCTCAGTAATTTCTTGCTCTTCATCCTATAGAAGGTGAATTATTTTAGGAAGTGATTATTCCACAGTTCTAGGTTGTGGATTTCTCCTTGTTTTTTTGCCCTGACTGAGAGAATTGTGTGTGTGTGTGTGTTTAGGGAGCTGTTCCAAAGGGAAATGCCACTAAGGAGTACATGGACAGCCTCCAGCTGAAACCAGGGGAAGTCATTTACAAGTGCCCTAAATGCTGCAGCATCAAACCAGAGAGAGCTCATCACTGCAGGTGAGACGAACTTTCTGGAACTTTACCAGAGTTTATATGTTTATTGTGCCATAATCTGAGGGCAAGAAGCCTTTATCATCACCACACATACATTGCAGCACTTTGCATATGCCAGCTGAGGACGCTGGGGTAAGAGCGCAGGGGCAGCTACCTGGAGCAAGGAGGGTTAAGGGCTTTGCTTAGTTGCCCAACAGTGGAGCTTGAAGGTGTTAGGGCTTGAACCGCGTTCCTCTGATCAACAACCCAGAGCCTTAACCTCTTGAGCTACCACTGCCCTGACCTAAGCCTCTAGTCATTAGATTGTTTACCTGGTATTCTTATTCAGTCTCTCCAGGATTTTATAAGTTTGTGATCACAGAAATTGATGCATAATCAAGCAAACTCTAGAATATTCAGATTATCTTTCTACAGATTTTGGCACGTCATGTGACGTCATCACAGCACACGCTCATCCAAAGCCCTCTGTTCTGTTCACGTGTGTGGAACATGAGCACAGATCCCATAGGAAGTCATTACACATGCGTGTCTTCACTGGGAGGAGTTTAAAAGAAGAATCATGTGCTGAAATAATGCACAATAAAGTTTCTGGACACCTAAAAACCTTAAAATATTTAATAAATATTACTACAGAATGTGATCACTCAGTGACATCACCTTTCCTCTCGTTCTTTGGTTCCCGATCACATGACTTCCTGTCCGCATCTCGTTTCTCAAGCATCTGGTTTGTTTGTATGTGTTCCAGCATCTGCAAGAGATGCATCAGGAAAATGGATCATCACTGTCCCTGGGTGAACAACTGCGTTGGAGAGAACAACCAGCGATACTTCGTGCTGTTCACCGTAAGCACTGCCGATATCTCTCTCATCCGAAGCTAGTCAAATGCTGGTTACACAACCTGGACCTCCATTTAAATGTTCGTGTTGCGGGTGCGAGCGATTGCTCTGATGTGTTCTTTGTTATTTAAATGTTTGGTAAGATTAGGGCAGAGAGTAACAGTGAGGTAAACGTCCTGTATAAACTTCACCTGTACTGAGGGAAAACACCCAGAAATAATAGTTTTCATCCAAAGCTGCGTTATTTCCTGAAACGATGTGCTTGGTGTGTGTTTGCAGATGTACATCGCGACAATCTCTCTACATGCTCTCTGCCTCAGCGGGTTCCACTTCTTCACCTGCGTCAAAGTTCAGTGGAACGGTAAGTCGCCACAGTGTTCATGCTTCTTCCTCTGGGATGCGATCGTCTTCCAGTGGGTTTTTACCACCTCAGTTGGGGATCAAGCGACAAAAAAATAACGCTTTTGGCAGGAAAGGTTGGGAAGAAAGATTTTCACAGTGCTGTAATATGTGTAGCTTAGTGGTTAAGGTGTTGATCAGAAGGTTGTGAGTTCGAATCTCAGATGAGCCCCTGAGCCAGAGTAATGAATCTTCTCCAGGGACAGACGGGATATCATTTCCCTGAGCCACTAGGCGTGGATGAGTGAGATGGCATCCTTCCACTTAAATAAAAGAGAAAGCCTGGTCAGGAGGGATGCAAAGGACAATCGGGGTTAGACACTTATCATCCTCTCCAATAAAGCCGAAAACCAGGGGATCTGGTTCAAGATTGCGATTCAGTATGTGAAAGGGTTTTTCCAAATTAGGACGTGTCCAATACCTATGAATGAGAGACGCCGCTACACTTTTTTACATTTATAAAAGCAAGGATCAATATTTGGCAATGTTGAAAGGTAACTAAACACAAAAGCAGCAGACTTTCTCCTAAATTTCAGCCCCCGAAGCTACAGAAAAGTCAAACAATGTCCACGTCTTCATCGCTGATCAATTTTACCTAGAGCTGCTTCTAGCTAGGACAAAAGAATCACAGAGGAAACAGTTCAAATATAATCACATTGATCTCATATATTCTGTTATAAGATAATAAAGTATGAACGATATTCTATTCAATGTGTTTGTATAGCGCTTTTAACAATGGACATCGTCTCATGTATGTGACCAGAGTCCAGATATTTCCGCTTGCTTCGATTGTGTTGCTATGGTTACAGTGTTGACCATTCCCAACATCAGCTCAAAAACTGCACCGTCCAGCATCAGTTCTGGGGGGAAAAACCCCTACTAGTGTGAAAGCGGTGTAAAAGTCTGTAAACTGAGAGAAATGTGACGCTTCAGTTGTTTCAAAAAGGTTGTGAAAAGTGTAATTGATGAGAAGTCGATGATTGATTTATTGATGATGAAGGTAAAATGTCCTGCTGTATCGCTTCTCCCACATATCGATTACACTCTGATCTCTGACACCGGAGACTCCTTTCTTTCATAAAAGTGAAATAAACTTCTTGAAGAAACCGTAAGCGAATTAATACGTCTACGTTTTTATAATGGAAACGATGGACAGATTCTGTATTAATGAATTTATACACAGATCAGGCATAACATTATGACCACCTGCCTAATATCGTGTTAGTCCCCCTTTTGCTGCCAAAACAGCCCTGACCCATCAAGGCATGGACTCTACAAGACCCCTGAAGGTGTGCTGAGGTATCTGGCCTCACCAAGATGTGAGCAGCAGACTTTTGATAGATACTGACCACCGCAGACCGGGAACACCCCACAAGAGCTGCAGTTTTGGAGATGCTCTGATCCAGTGGTCTAGCCATCACAATTTGGCCCTTCGTCAAACTCACTCAAATCCTTACACTTGTCCATTTTTCCTGCTTCTAACACATCAACTTTGAGGACAAAATGTTCACTTGCTGCCTAATATATCCCACCCACTAACAGGTGCCATGATAAGGAGACTTCCTGACCAATCAGAACCGAGAGTTTAACAGCGTTGAGGTTTAATATATTTTAAGAAATTCTATTCTGAGGACGGAGTAGAGAAGAGTCACTTCCTTGTTAACCAGACAGCTTTACATCAACCTTTGTGTTTTTTTTTCTCCCCGTAAGGAAGAGCAGATGATGATGATGTGTGTAATTGTGTATGTTCCAGAGTGTAGTGATTTTTCCCCTCCGGTGGCTGTCATGCTCCTCATTTTCCTGTGTCTGGAGGCTCTCCTCTTCCTCACCTTCACCGCCGTCATGTTCGGCACCCAGATTCACTCCATCTGCAATGACGAGACGGTGAGTCGGTCAAACCAGACCCTAGTGAGGTCACTCCTCACTCATAGAACCTCTGAACAATTTCTAATATTGACATTCTCCCCTCCCCTCCCCTCACCCCCTTATTTTCAGTTCATGCACATATCGTATTCATTTAAAGCTTTCAGATTAAACCACTTGTCATATATGACATGAAGCTTAACTGACCCTCTAGTCTTTATTAGCAATCTTAACATTACCTCATTTGATTTGCTCTAGATTATTAATTTTGCCTCATTAAGGCATTTCCACATCCTTTAGCTTGCTCTTTTAGCATGTCATTTATGTTATCGAGTGAAATGTTTGACCGAACCTCAAATAAAAAGCTGGACACATGGAAAAATATTTATTCAATAACTTATAATGGTTTTAAAATATTTAGCCTGAATTGCTGAATGAATTTGCCGTAAATGATGCTGAATCAAATCTCTCAGATCGGTCACTTATGAATCAACTACACTGAATATGAATGAATCGATTCACAAAGCAATTCTGTTCTTCTTCTTCTTCTTCTTCTTCTTCTTCTTCTTCTTCTTCTTCTTCTTCTTCTTCTTCTTCTTCTTCTTCTTCTTCTTCTTCTTCTTCTTCTTCTTCTTCTTCTTCTTCTTCTTCTTCTTCTTCTTCTTCTTCTTCTTCTTCTTCTTCTTCTTCTTCTTCTTTTTTTTTTTTTTTTTTTTTTTTTAAAGAGTTAATATGTTGAACTGCTGATAGAATGTACAGATTTACACAGATCCATAATTATTGGCACCCTTTCTAAACTGGTGAAAATTGAACCGTTATGCTAAGGGTATGAGAGAAATGTTAACCTTTAATTCAAGTTTTCTACTTCTAAAAATAATGCTAAAACCAAGGTGATAAGAAAATGTACTTAATTGACTGCTTTAGTGCCCTCTGCTGCCTGTGAAGTGAATTGCAATTGCAATCCAGACATCCACAATCCTTTACTTTTTCCCCTAATCCCAGGCTTCCTGAACCTTTTAGACAGATGACACCAAAAGGACATCGTGAATTTTGTCCGGCCCGAAGCTTTCGTCCATTTTGTGCATTTTCTGAACGCTCTAGTGCGGCATATCATTATAGCGAAATAGAAAAATGGTACATAAATAAATAAAACAAAAAGGAGATTTTGGGAGTTGACTTTTATGGAGGGGGGAAAACAGCAGCATGGTCATTTGACAGAAGGGGCGGAGCTAATACCTGGTGTTAATTGATCTGTCCGTTTCTTTTCTCTCTCAGTTACTGATCAGAAGTTTGAAGGTTTAAGCCTCAGCTCTACCAAGCTGTCACTCTTGGGCCCTTAAGCAAGGCCCTCAATCCTCTCTGCTCCCGTGGTGCTGTATCACGCCTGACCCTGCGCTCTGACCCCAGATTCCAAGAAGCTGGGAAATACAAAGACAATAATTTAGCTGTTACCTAATGTCTGTGTTCTTCCTGTAGGAAATCGAGAGGCTGAAGAATGAGAAGCCGACGTGGGAGCGGCGAGTGCGCTGGGACGGGATGAAGGCAGTGTTCGGAAGCCCGCCGTCTCTTCTGTGGTTCAACCCTTTCGCTGGACTGAGACTGCGCCGCCTCCTGATGGTCCACGCTCGGAAGGGCGGCTCCGAGTTCGCCGTCTGAGCCGAGGAAGCTCACGTTTCTCCGCACGTCAGCGTGCCTGTTAAGACCCCACGCGTAGTGGACGCACGGCACGATGACGCAGGTACGGGGACTCGGGGAAGAGAATGTGTAATAAACCAGAGGCCTGGTGGAGGAGAAGGGCCGAAATATGACAAACTACCTGTTAAAACCACTGGACCTCAACCGAAGGATCATTTTTACTTTGGCTTCTCTTGGCTGGCTGTTTCTTTTGTTTTTCTGTGAATAGATTTTTTTTTTTTTTTTGCTTTTTGTTTTGTTTTTAAGGATTTTCTGTATTTTATTGAAAACAGAACTTTGTGCGGGGGGGAAAAAAATAAGAACAATCTGACATTTAATTCGAACAGCATTAGTGTCTGAATCTTCAATCACTCAACCCAAACCCGAATCCGTCCTTCTGGAACCACCTTATGCATTAAGATTTCCTCTCTAATAAAATGCTGAAATGATAATTATTCCTAGACTTAGAATCACGAAACATACACGACGGCTTATTTAACTTCCTAACATAGTAGAGACGCTGACGAACATCGTTTACGATTTTTATTTCTTTTTACGTTCATGTAAATGGCACTGAATATTTAGACGAACTATTTACACTGTTTACCTTCTGTGACGCTACATCCTGAGATCAACACTGCAGTCGCTTGCCATGAATGTAGAACAGACCGCATTAGAGAACATGCCGTAGAGATGACGCATGACTTTTTGCACACTCGAGTTTGGTCGGCAGCAGAGGAGGAGACGTTAGACCAGACCCCCGGCGACACTCCGACAATTTAACCCGCTAAGCAGCTGAAGAAGAACTGTGCTGGATGTAGTCTTGTGTGTTTTATATACATGTATATATATATACGATGGCTAACGGTCCGACTAATGAATCACGTGATTTAGCAATACCGTTGCTGCGTCTTCACAAGAGCTTTTTACCTCACCGGTTAAGATTTCATCATGACCATTCTTTCATTACTGCAGATGTTTTATACAGTAGACGGAGAGTATTTTGAATGGTATTGGATTCGACGTGGGCCGTAAAGAACCGACTGAATCTGTGTTTCCGCTCCAATGAAGTAGTGTATTGTGTTTAAAAACAAAGGGAATGGGTTTATTAATTATAGCAGGCTGCCTGTAAAGCTTTCTCTTTCGATCCACATGATGTACGCAGTATAGAAAGCATCTAAACGTGTCCTTCTGCCACCAGGATGTTAGGGTCTTCAGTGCCATGACAGTCAACAGTATTAGTTCCTATTCATTGCGGACATGACATTCTTGAAATGTGGGGTTTCTCTCTCTCTCTCTCTCTCTCTCTCTCTCTCTCTCGTTTAGACCAATTCCAGTTCATATTTAACTCTACTGATTCTTCTATGTAATCTCCCAGGTCATTTAATCCATCATGCTGCATTCAAAGAAAATCTAATATTTATCCAAAAAAACGCACCTCTAATGCGTCAGTATGGTGTCATTATTTATTAGTTTTTAAAGATTTATTTTCATCCAAGTCCAACTGCATTGATCTTGAAAGAAATATTCCAAAATGAGCGTCACGTTCAATGCTAAAAAGCGAATGAATTGCACACACAAGTGACTCAGGCATCGTTCACAAGCTCACCCTTGGACATCGACATCTGTAAAGAGAAAAGTCTTATTAATATCTTATATCTTAAAATATAATATATATATTATAATCTTAATATATAACTTATAATGCTTAAATATTTAGCCTGAATTGCTGAATTGTTCAGTAAATGGCGCTGAATCGAATCTTTCAGATTAGTCACTTATGAATCAACTACACTGAATAGGAATGAATCGATTCCTGAATCGGTTCAGGGCCATTTATTTTCAAATCAGTCACCTACGAATCAGCTACAGTTAATGAATATGAATGAATCGATTCACGAATCGATTCATCCATTCATATTCGGTGTAATTGATTCGAGTCACTTACAAATCACTTACAAATCAACTACACTGAATATGAATGAATCGATTTACAAGTCGATTCATTCATTCATGTTCAGTGTAGTTGATTCATAAGTGACTGATTTGAAAGTGAATGACCCTGAATTGAATCTTTCAGCTCAGTCACTTATGAATCAACTACACTTAACAGGAATGAATTGATTCATGAATCGATTCATGAATCGATTCACCGCCACTTAGACGTGTAGATTAAAGCATCACTTTTAGATTCTGTTCTCCATTTAAAAAACAAAAAAAAGCTTAATATGTCGAACTGCTGATAGAATGTACAGACTTATACAGATCCATAATTATTGGCACCCTTTCTGAACGGGTGGAAACAGAACCGTTATGGTGGTGGTAGTGGGATGTTGTTAATCTCACACTGAGAATATAAGAGACATTTTAACCTTTAATTCAAGTACAGTTATTCTGTGTGCTTGTGGGTGAAGCGGTAAAACTCCAGACCTCGCATTCCTCGCTCTTGACTATTCGTTTCCCGTTATTTTCATTGTATGTAATTACTGAATCGTTTACGTCAGTGACTCGGTAATAAGCCAGGACTTTAAGGGATCATATGAACTAGGAATAATCTGCTTTTCTGACTTATTCAGCTCACTGTAGGAGGAATAAAACACTATAAAGGCATGCTGTAACAGGAACTCAATCAATATTGGGGTTACTTTTTCCTCAAACGCAAACCAGACTGCTTTATTCTGCTTGTATCAAGGCAACATCCCAAAAATGACTCTCTTGTGTAAACAAGGAATATATTTGAGAGATATTTCACATAACAGGAGTGTGAGCGAGATTATGAGCAGTGTCCATATTATTGTTCTCCCTGTTTTAAAAATCTCATCCCGTCTACCTGAGGTGTTGCTCGTGGATAGTCTTTGTCTGTGTATCCAAAAAAAAGAAAAAAGAAAAAAAAGCTGGGGTTGGGGGGTCATTACATTTGACTCCGTTTAACACGAAGACATCCTGCAGTAGTCTTTAAAAAGAAAGTGCTTTGTGAAATCCTTAAAATTTTCTACCCTTGCTGTATGCTCTAAAATGATCGTTTGCTAGAATACAGGATGTGTAACATGCTGTCTGGGTGGGTTTAAGAAAGAGAGGATGGATGGATGGATGGATGGATGGGAGGGAGGGAGGGTGGAAGGAAGGAAGGAAGGCAGGAAGGCGAGTCCACTCCCTGTCCTCGATCGAGTCAATACTGTTAAAGGACTTTTATTAGCATGTACGTCTCTAAGAATGTATCTTGTCGTTTTTATGACGTTTTCGTTTAAGGAGTAAAAACGGACCATCTCGTTAACACTAATAAAACACCTGAAAAGAATCCTGCCCCGTTTCTGAGAACATCTGGCGCAGATGTGTGCTGGATAGAGCTCCGAGAAACATCGTGCACCACAGGTACAAGTGTATTAACCTTCAGTATCGAAGTCAGAGATTTTAGATGCAAAAGGAATATTAAAGGTTTATATGTAGACATATGATGATGATGAATTTAGAAACCCTGTGACGTAATCACTATTCTGTCCGATGATGATGATGATGATGCGGTCAAAGACAATATTTAAGACTTAATTCCTGGAAACTGGAACGCAAACACAGGCTAGATTATATACAGTGTAAATTTTTTTTTTTTTTTTTCTCAACTGTCATTAAATAATTGTTCTTTCATATGTGAAGCTCTTTTGCATAATAAAGTTGTTAGGTTCAGAACTATCTAACGGATTTCTTATTTCTTTACCCGGACTTCATCAAAACGCTAACCAAATTGTGTACAAGGTCAGGTGAAGGTCACACAATGTTACTAGATTCATTTGACCTGCTGAGGATGACCTCCTGAACATACATGAACAAACGGTGAGTAATTTACGATTTAAAAAGCTCTGGAGATTACAGTCCAGTGTCTTCAGGTACACTGATTTTATTTTACTCATGCTTTCTAAGCAATGTAACACACTTTATGTTGCCAAAAGTTTTGGAACGTCTGCCTTCACATGAATGTAATATGGAGTTGTCCCGCCCTTTACAGCTATAACAGCTTCAACTCTTCTGGGAAGAATTTCCACAAGGTTTAGGAGTGTGTTTATGGGAATTTTTGACCGTTCCTCTAGAAGCACAGTCAATGGTGAGGTCAAGCACGGATGTTGGACAAGAAGGTCTGGCTCTCAGTCTCCGCTCTAATTCATCCCAAAGGTGTTCTATCATGTTGAGGTCAGGACTCTGTGCAGGCCAGTCAAGTTCCTCCACATCAAACTCACTCATCCATGTCTTTATGGACCTTGCTTTGGTCACTGGTGTACAGTCATGTTGGAACAGGAAGGGGTCATCCCCAAACTGTTCCCACAAAGAGCATGAAATTGTCCAAAATGTCTTGGTATGAAGCTGAAGCATTAAGAGTTCCTCTCACTGGAACTAAGGGGCCGAGCCCAACCCCTGAACTCAATGATTTGGAGGGGTGTCCCAAAACTTTTGGAAATAGTGTATGTTTAAGTTGCAACTGATTTTTGAGATTCATCCAATCACAGAAAATGTCCAGGTCACATGACCTATAAATGTGATCAATTATAAAAATAACCATCAAAGATACAGAACATGAGTGTGTAACACTGAAACATAGTCACCCAAACACCAACTTATTTTTACAATCATTTTACATTAAAACATCAAATGTGTTCTGGCTTAAAAAGCTGTTAAACAGGAAATAAAGATCGGTTGTGGTTTGTGGAAAATCCTTTAAATTGTGACATTTCTTCTATCTATCAATCTCATTCATATATATATATAAAATCTCAGGCATAACATTATGACCACCTGCCTAATATTGTGTTGGTCCCCCTTTAGCTACCAAAACGGCCCTGACCTGTCGAGGCATGGGATCCACTAGATCCCTGAAGGTGTGCTTTGGTATCTGGCACCAAGATGTTAGCAGCAGATCCTTTAAATCCTGTAAGTTGTGAGGTGAGGCCTCCATGGAACGGACTTGTTTGTCCAGCACATCCCACAGATGCTGGACTGGATTGAGATCTGGGGAATTTGGAGGCAGAGTCAGCACCTCAAACTGGTGGTTGTTCTCATCAAACCATTCCTGAAGCATTTTTGCTTTGTGGCTCAGTGCATTATCCTGCTGAAAGAGGCCACAGCCATCAGGGAATACCATTTCCATGAAACAGGGTACATAATGTGCAACAATGCTTAGGTAGGTGGGACGTGTCAAAGTAACATCCACATGGACGGCAGAACCCAAGGTTTCCCAACAGAACATTGCCCAATATTGACACTGCCTCTGCCAGCTCGCCTTCTTCCCATAGTGCATCCTGGTGCCATGTGTTCCCTTACCCATTTTCCCTGCTTCTAACACACAAACTTTGTGGACAAAATGTTCACTTGCTGCCTAATATATCCCACCCACTAACAGGTACCATGATGAGGAGATCATCAGTCTTATTCACTTCACCTCTCACTGCTCATAATGTTATGCCTGACCGGTGTAGATCTCTCTTAGGAAATGTCCAAAACATTTAAAGAGGTTAAACAGAAAAACCCTCATTTGATCCTGAATCCTGAGCCTGAACACAGACCAGCCATAACATTAAAACCACTGACCGGTGACGTGAGTAACTTCTATTCCCTTGTTGCACTGTCAATGGGGTGAGGTCAATTTTCTCATCAAAGTGAACACTCTCAAAAACAGTTCTCAAAGTTGATGTGTTGGAAGCAGGAAGTGCAAAGATCTGAGGGCCAAAGTGTAACAGCTAGACATCTGTCTGTAAATAACATCATCCTACAAAAACTGTTCAGGAATGATTTGAAGATGATAATGAACTCGAGACGCTTTCAGCTCTGAGTCAGCCTCGGAATTTCCCAGATCTCGATTGGATCAAGCTTTCTATAGAGACCCATCCTCGTGAATCAGGATCTTCTTGGTGCTAGAAACCACAACACACCTTCAGAGTCAGATTGGAATCAGATTCAGTGACACATACACAATATTAGGCAGGTGGTTTTAATGTTATGTCTGATCAGATTATTTTGTGTCTCTTAACATTGCATTATTTTTTCCCCCCTCCAGCGATGACCTGTCCCCAAGCTCACCACTGCCAAATGACTAGAAAAACACAACGTCCACTTAAACAAAAAACAAAATATTGATACAGTCATGACGGACATGTCACATTCTGGTCTTTGCCCAGTTAAAAAAAAAAAAAAGCTCCAGTCCACAGAGTCCACTCTGAGATGGGTGTTAAGTGAGTGTGTCCTCGTTTCTGATGTACTCTCCTACATCAGCCTGGTGAAACACCACGATGGCCATGGGATCCACTTTACGGCATTCCTGAGTGGTTTTCGCTGCAACTCCAAAACCCTGTGGAGCAACACAACCTTCACTACACACATCCAAATGTCTATCTCATAAAATTCAGCTCATAAATACACATACACCTCCACAGAATATACAAAATGTTAATAATAATAAAAAAATTAAACATTGCATCTATATTTATTTCATCCTACGCCCGAAAAAGAGGTCCACAAGACGCAATAACTGAAATTACACAAATAAACCAGTTCAGATGTTTACACACGCTCGAATCTTAATCCTGTTCATCCTGATAATCCTGATACCTGGATGATCAACCACTGTTTCTATGTTTTGTGAGAGCTGATCACGAGTCCCTGGTTTGTCCCGAGCGCTTAAACATCACACTATTCTCCAGCTCCTAAATATATCAGTCGTTGCATGATGATGAAGTCCAACCTTTCACACCGAGGACAACTGAGGGGGTGTGTAAACTTTTAAGCAGTGGTGTCAATTATTATTTTGTTATTATTGACCCTTTCAAAAGCTACGTAAAATATTTACATGTTTCCCAGAAGACAAGATACCCCCCCCGACCGTTAATGCATGGTGTCTTCTCCTTGAGCATCGGTCAGCCTGTGTCTTTTGTAATAGTTGTGTACGAGTCCCTCGGTGTGAAAAGGATGGATCGCAGAGGCGCCACTGAAAAAGGCTCAAATGTGTAGAAGATCGGTGTGCAAGTGCTCAAGACAAACCAGGAACTTGTGGAGGGAGGAACTCTTACAAAATCTAAAAATCTGTGGTTCATCATCCACGTATCAAGACACTGGAGCGTGTGTAAACATCTAAACTGGTTCTTTTGTGTGAATTCGGTTATTATTTTGTCTTGTGGACTGTACAGTATCTGTTATGTCAGACCATTTATTCAGGGCAAAGCGAAATAAAACTTTCATGAGCTGAACTGTAATATTTAGATGTACAGGATCACGGTTCTCACCAGTGGGACATCTGCCATGGAGTAAACCACCACTCCCTGGTACTGGGATGTGTTTTCTGTAATCCTGCCCAGGCCGGACTTCATGATGTGGTTGCCGTATAGGAAAGACTGCTCAGCTCCAGGCTTCACCCACACCTTATACTGTACAGGAGACACAAGACTCAACGCACGGCTCAGAAACATGATGTAATACTCAGCATTAGGGAGGCACTGATGGTGCTGAACTTGCACCAACCCCGGCCCTTTCCGGATAAAACCGGACACTCCTGATTACATTCTATTACCTTAAACATTAATATAAACAGATAAGAAGGATGACACTTCAGTACTTAATCCAGATTGTAATCATTAGCTAAAAAGAATCAGTATCTTTGATCATTCTTGGTGAAAGAACTGAATGCATGAAGCCTTTATTATCGCCACACACATACATTACAGCACAGTCTTTTCTTCGCAAATCCCGGCTGAGGAAGTTGGGGTCGGAGCGCAGGGGCAGCTATGAGGAGCAGAGAGGAGTTAAGGGCCTTGCTCAATTGCCCAACAGTGGAGCTTGGTGATGCTGGGGCTTGAACCCCGATCAACAACCCACAGCCTTAACCACTTGATCTATCACTGCCCCTTACTACAACTCTGCTGAATTACTAGAGTATGTTTAAAACGACAAACTGTGCAATGCCGCTATACACCAAACAGAGCTCTTTAATACCTTTGCGTACGGTGCAAGAAAATCCAGAGCTGTGATGTGCAGCCGAAACTTCTGAGTCTTGGTGAACTTTCCAAAACACGTGCCAACAGACACCAGCTTGTCCCGAGAGATATTCGTGGCTAACTTCAGTATCTTTTCACTTGATTGATAAGAGTAGAAACAATAAGACAATAAATATTATGGAGTTATCGAACACAGCTTGAGTCAGGTACTGAAATAAACCATGCTGCTGCATGTTTACCTGATGTAGTAAACACGATCATGGTGCAGTCTGAAGCAGTACGTCCCATCAGGTCTGTCCACAAGAAGCTTAATGTTCTCTCCGATGCTGAAAACGCAACGTTCGACAATTAATACATCATAAAAACATACACACATATATATACATACACACACACACATATTCCTTCAGATTTAATGCCATAATACGTAGAGTAAGTTGCTCTATTCTTAAAAATGTCTTAGCTGTTTTACTCAGTCCTAAAGGATGGCTCTGATTTGAAATCAGTTTGCTTTTCATCATCCTGGTCATCCTCTGAATATTTATAACAGTGACAGATGCTTAGCCCTGTATAATAAAATATAATCACAAAGGAACTACTTTTCTGCTCTCTCTCTCTCTCTAACACTATTCTGCTCCAAAACGTCTTCAAAATAAATTCTCTCTTTAATGTTTGCTCTCCTATCTTGGAATAAACTCTGATTAGACTTTGTGATTATATGTAAAGGTCATGTATTGGTCATTTTAACCCCATTAATATCTCTGTATATTCTGCAGTTAGCTCCGTTAGCCAGCTCGATAGTGTATAAGCGTTCGGTATCAACTGGAAAAGTTTCATATACTCACTACTTGGAGAGCTTTTCAAACATTGTTTTCGTCTCTTCGTCTGTTAATGGCCGCATTATTTATGTTGCAATGAATGAATTCAATTAGAAGTTTAAAATAACGTGGGGAAAGACACACACGTGGAGAAATAGCAAGAGAATCTACTGGATGTCGCAGGCCAATGACGTAACTAAAACGCGCTCAAGACGTTGCAGATGAATGTAAATATACGAACAGAGTTTTTTTTTCATTTGTAGTATTTAATTGAAGCTTTAGTTAATTTAATTTCATTTAATTTAATAATTGACATTTTTTGTGTGTTTTTTTAAAGATTTTTCGATAAGTTGTTATGTGCTTTTATTTTGTATTGCTGTGTGATCCATATTGTCTGCTGTCTGTTGTAACAGCAATATATTTGTTTGTTTTGTTTGTTTGTTTACGTTTGTTCCCCTGGGCTTGTTTTGTTTTTAGTTTTAAAGTGCAATTTTATTTTATTTTATTTTTTCATACGCAAATGAATGTAAATAAATTTCGGAAATTTCTTTGCAATGCTAAAAGAAATAAGCATTTTTTAATCAATAAATATTTAATATGGTTATTTATATAATAATTAATGAATATAGTTATTTTCGCTACATTTCATTTACAGATATAATAATACACAGTGTGGTTTTGCATGAAGTCTAGCCATAATAAGAAACCCATAAACCTGTTAATGATTTTTTTTAAATTAATGTCATGTTTTAATGTTTTTACGTTATTAAAAATAAATAAAACCAAAAAAAAGAGAAAATTATAAAAAAAAAAGGAATTGAAAAAATTGGTTCGATATTGAATATTGGTGACGTTCAGTGTTGCCAGAGTGGGTGGGTTTCCACCCAATTGGGCTCCTATTGGTCACGTCTAACTGGGAAAAATGCATTGGGGCGAGTTTTTTCATGCAACTGGCGGGTTTTTATTTTTGGCTATGAACATGATATTTTATTAATTTTCCACTCAAACGAACTTAATAATAAAGTGTAACATGTAATGTTGACGTTTTAATAATATGGTTCGGTCTAGCCAATAAGGTTTAGGAGTGTCCTGTCCAATCAGACTTCAATCTTGATTAGCGGGTTGTTGTAATCGTTGTACTCGTTAAGCCAAGTTATTAACTGTTTGTTATTGTATTAGTTATCACATTATGCATGTCGGGATGGTATTTTTTTAAATTGGCGGCTTTTAAGCTGAAGTTTGGGGTGGCAATCTTCAGTCCAATCTGGCAACCCTGGTGACGTTTTGAAGTAACGCGAAGTCAAGATGGCGGCTGTAGACGTGGAAGACGAGAGTATTTTGGTGTCTGTGTTTAAAGACAGCTTTCCGGAGAACTGGAGAGAAAACCCGGACTTCGCGACGTATCTGCTGGAGCTGAGTTCTTACGGGGTCGAGAAGTTGAACCGTGAGCCGGAGCGCCTGTCCGAGGAGCGAGCGCAAATCCTGCAGCAGACGCGCGAGCTCGCCTTCTCCAACTACAAGACGTTCATCCGCACCGCCGACTGCACCAAGGAGATCTACCGAGACTTCGGCCGTGTGGAGGGCAGCTTATCCAAACTCCTCGATAAACTGCCGAGCTTCGGAGAGAAATGCAGGTTGGTCCGAGTTAAAGTTTGCGGAAGTGGTGGTTGTTTGTTTACCTGAAGCTGAAAGGTGTTGTAGTGGTGGTCGATATGGTTAAAATAATCACATCGCGATTTGTAAACACGATTCCAGGATGCACGATATGTGTAAGTTTGCGGTATAGTGGTGCCACACTTCAAACACCCATGAACACACACACACACACACAGAGTGGCATGATGCTTTGACAAGATTATACTATATACAGTAATGCTCTTAGAATAACCAGGATAACTAGAAAATTATAACATAATAATAACTTTCATCATCTCCCTGAGTTTGGGCTTTTCCAGAAACCTATTCAGACAGGATTAAAATCCCAGGTTGTAGCTGGTAATAATTACATTAACCTCATTTTCTTGCATAACAACGAACAAGTCATGATCAGGCTCAGGTTCTTTTGGTATTTATTTGGAAGAAACCCTGTTATTGATGGCTATTCGTCGTCTTTAGGATTGAACCACGGATTCATTCATTTGGGCAGCAGTTGTGCCTCCATGATGCCCCTCAGCTCCTCAGACTTCTAATTAAATATAGAGTTCGTTTGTGTTTCTAAAATCGTACTTCATCACGTCACATTTCATTAAGCTCTATCACTGTGTGTTTTTCTCCCAAAATAGAGGCTTTGTGAAAGAAGCAGAAGAAATCGGGGCGAGTCGGCGGATGAACAGCCTGACTCTAAATCGCCACACGGAGATCCTGGAGATTCTCGAAATCCCGCAGCTGATGGACACCTGCGTTCGGAACGGCTACTACGAGGAGGCGCTGGAGCTCGCCGTCTATGTCAAGCGACTTGAGAAAAAGCACTCGTCACTTCCTGTGATCCAGGTACGGTGGAAAGGGATTACATTTGGATATATTTAGAGCATGAAACATCTTCAGCTTGTGCATTACTTATAAGGACAGTAAGTAAATAAAGATCTGGTTTGTTATTGTACTGCTTATGTTTTTTCACCAGGGCATCGTAAATGAGGTGCGTCAGTCGGCCCAGCTCATGCTGAACCAGCTCCTCCAGCAGCTGCGCAGTAACTCTCAGCTCCCTGTGTGTCTGCGCGTGATTGGCTACCTGCGCAGGATGGACATCTTCACCGAGGCGGAGCTGCGTGTGAAGTTCCTGCAAGCGCGCGGCAGCTGGCTGCGTTCCATGCTGGCCGCCATTCCTGACGAAGACCCCTACGTTCACATCACCAAAACCGTCGAGGCTTGCCGAGTCCACCTCTTCGACATCATCACTCAGTACCGCGCCATCTTCTCGGACGAGGACCCGCTGCTGCCCGTTGCTGAGCAGGCCGTCAACGAGGGCACCATTTTCCATGGCTGGGTGGTGCAACAGATCTCGCACTTCCTGCAGACGCTGGAACGGGATCTGGAGCGCGGTGTGGGAAGCCGTTTGGACTCCCTGCTCGGCCAGTGCATGTATTTCGGCTTGTCTTTCAGCCGCGTGGGCGCAGATTTCCGTGGGCAGCTCGCACCCATGTTCCAGCGCGTCGCCATGGAGACGTTCGGCAAAGCCGTTAAAGAAGCCGTGGACAAATTCAAGGAGGATATGAATCTGTACACGCTCATTTCCCTGCCGTCGATGCTCGGGAACACCATCCCGGCCATGCCCGCCGGTGTCCAGCCCGGAACTCTCCAGCCCCCCATGCGTTTGTTGGACTTTCCTCCGTTAGCCTGCTTCCTGAACAACATCTTAACGGCCTTCAATGACCTGCGGCTCTGTTGCCCCATCGGATTAGCTGAAGATGTTGCCAGATGTGTCGAGGATGCCCTTGTGAAGGTGCCACATAGAGATCTGGTTTTATATTAACATGTGTGGTTTACTTTAACAGTTTAACAGTCTTTTCTCTTATAGACTTAAACTATAGCTGTGCGTGCTTGAAGGTGCAGTCAGTGAATTTAGCATGAGGTGGTTGATGCTAGGTGTATTAAAGCTCAAAACACTCTTAAGCTTCATAAAACACTCACAAATTCTGGCAAAGATAAAGTACATGAAAGCTAGAAAAGTTATTTAGACACAGTGGCATGATGCTTTCACAATATATTATACTATATACAGTGATGCTCTTAGAAACACTAGAATAACTACAAAATACAGCATGAATTATAATAATAATAATAATAATAATAATAATAATGAGCTCCATCATCTCCCTGAGAGTTTGGGCGTTTCCAGAAAAATATTCAAACAGGATTAAAATTCCAGGTTGTAACTGGTAATAATTCCATCTTGCACTGTCTTCATTCATTTATTTATTTATTTATCTATATGATGAACGATATCAACATTAAAAGCGTCTGTTAACTCAAAATAATATTCCTTAATATTTTAGGAAGTGCGTTTAAAAATCCAAGAGCTGGAACATTTAGATGATCTTTAGGTATATTATTCGATTACAAAGAATCACTGACTGCACCTTTAATTGAGTCTTATTTGATTAACTGCCTATATGTTTTATGTCGCGTTAAAGTTGAATAAATCTTATTCCGTCTCACACAGGTGACCAAACTGATCCTGGTGTTCCACCGAGCGGAGGAGTCGGCCTTCAGCAGCCGCGAGCGCGAGTTATTCATTCAGTTCTGCTGCGCCTTTGCCGAGGACATGGTGCCCTTCATCAACCGGTGTCTCCAGGTTCTCTTCCCACCGGCGCAGCTCGCACAGATCCTTGGTAAGCAGGGGGTCAGAGTTTAGATTAGATTGTCCCTGAATAGAACTGATTCACCAGAATTGAGTAAAATCAGATACGAATGTAAAGGTTGGAATTAGTAGCACACACTTGGAGGTGTGCTGTTAGAGGAAAATAATCAACAGCAGTGTGGTGTGAAGCGGCCCTGAGTGAAGCGGCTACTCTTACTGCCTTAACGCTGATTATTTTCCAATAACAGCACATCCTGAGGGGTTTTATTCCTCTTAAAGAATGACACACCATCATTTATTTTCCGTCTGTAGTTCCGGTTAAAAATGCAGAACATCAGAGACAGGTTCCTGTCCTGTTAGTGTTCCCATGGAAACAGGAAATCTGTTCCATTTTTTTTTGGAAGTGTCACCATTTAGAGACTCAAAGTAGAATTCCGACTCATCACGTTTTTCCTGTCACGGAAACTCTTAACCCATCCTGGTGTTTGTTCACAGGCGTCCCCGCAAGCCAAATACACAAACACGGCAACGTCGGCTGCGTGAACGTGAGCGCCGTGCTGGAACCTCTAGACTTCGTCCTGCCTAAGAGAGAACCCGTGTCCCCGGCGCTGGACCTGTCCGTCGAGCTGAGCAGCTTGAGCACTACTGAACCAGAACCTCTGGCTCCAACCGAACCTTCGTTTTCAGAGAAACCTCCTGAAGAGGCACCAGAACCTGGAGCGGAACCGGACCTCAACATCCAGCACCCTCAGGAAGCAGAACCTTCCCATGATTCAGCAGAACCCAGAACAAACAATGTGGACATGGAGCAGAACGATGCAGGAGACGTGACCCTGACCAGCGCAGATGACCAGTCACTACAGCACTAAACTACGTTTTTTTTTACTTTTCTGTGAATTCTAGTTGGTCAGTAACCTGCCTGGGGAAAGTCTTATGTCTTATATATTTAATAATGTGTAAATTGTTTAATGTTGCAGTGTGTGTGTGTGTATTTTCTGGCACCTTTGGAAGCTTTATGAAAAGCAGGGATTAAATCTTGCACCAAGACGTGATAAATAACGTATATTTAAAACACCAGAGTGTGTCTGTCCATTTCTTGAGAATTTAGTTGTCATGATTTCACAAAGGTCTGGGAAATGCTATTTTTTATAATCTGACATACAAAAGGAAGGAAAACGACTTCAAGGATACATCCATCATTCCTTCCTTCTCCTTCTTTTTCTTTCCTTTCTTCCTTCTCACCCTTCTCTTTACATTTAATTCTTTCCTTCTCCTTCCTTCCTTCTTTCACTTCAGCCCCCTTCTCCTTCCTACCTTACAGTCTCTCATTCCTTCCTTCCCCCCTTCTCAGTCTCCCATTCCTTCCTTTTCTTTCCTTCCTTCTTTCCCTCCCCCCTTCTCCTTCCTTCCCCCCCCTTTCTCATTTCTTCCTTCTCCTTCTTTATCCTTCCTTCTCCCCCCTTCTCCTTCCTTAAATTACACGAGTGCCTCAGACGGTTTCTTGAGCCTTTAATTGTCATGATTTCACAAAGGTATGAGATAAATACACATCATTATCACTTCTGGCCGGGAAATGCCATTTTTTTTTATAACCCGACATACAAAGGGATGAAAAACAGACTTCAGGGCTGCATCTATTTACTGTTTATTTAGCAACAAACACGTTAATGGAGCACTTTTGATGGGTTGCTGCTGCTGGCAAGGAGCATGCAGAGCAGAATAAATGAACGCCGGGGTTAAAAATGAGCACAACATGCGACATTCAGATGCTGGTGTGTCTCGCAGAACTGAACTGATCTCACATGACACGGTTTCTCTTGCCTTGGCATGCTCATGTTTATGTGCTTTAATAAAGACGCTGTTAAAACAATATGATGTTAGGTCAGGTTGCTTGTATTGTAGGAAGACGCTCATGTTCTTCCTCTTCATATTCGCACACAACACAGCTTGCAGTCCGATACCATACCATGTGACATGCATTCTGCTGTATTAGATGAATAAATATCGGGGTATTTTTACAAACAAAATGAGCGTGGCTGATCTCAGTAACCATGCAGCCCTAATAGAATCTGAGCTCCTGTAGTATGATCATATTCATACGTAACAAATTACAGTTCTCAATTTCTGCTGTGTTATATAACGAACCCCTCGCCGCCGATTCACTTTTTCTTGACGAATTTCTTGCGAGAGGCGTTCGGGTTACTGCGCCGCCTCCCTCCTCCGCACTGGGCGTCCCGCAGGTGTAAACCCGCCGCTCGGCTGTAAATGTCGTGCTCCGAGAACGGAGAGCTGCCGGCGATGTAGTCCGGGTCGAACACGTCCGTCTTCACACGTGCCTTTCGAGAGAGTCGCTGCTGAGGGAAACGCTGATCCTCCACCAGGTGAGGGTTGCTGGAGTGTTTGCCACCTTGTGGCAAAGGAACAGAGTACTGCAGGGAAAAGAGGGAGGAGTTTTAGTGGGAGTGTCCTGATGATGTGTTAATAATTGTGATTGTAACTATGACAAACAATGAGCTGAATAGCAAGAGCAACCTTGTGGAACCTTCTAATGTTCTTCTAATCAGCTAAGACACTAGCTTTCACACTTATCCACAGAGCTGAAATAAATCTGCACACGCACCCTCTTTCCTTTAGAATTGAGCACTTTGGGGTTGCTGGAGAAGTGCATCTGCATGCTGCCGTCCTCCCTGAGCGTCACGGCCACCTTCTTCAGCGTGTTGTTGCCACAATGTGGACAGAAAGCTTTGTTCATATTTGTTGTAGTCCTGATAGGAGACAAAACCACATAGGGTGATTTGAAGAAAGTGGATAAAACACACAGGTAGAAAACTATAAGGCTGCTGGATGAAGAGTAGAGATAATCAAAGTTCTCTCCTATCGTCATTTGCATCATCATTACAATCCACAAACTTCTACTGAACCGAGTGAAGAAGTCTCCACAGCTTCTGCTCTGTCCACATGGAGGTTACACTGTACATAGAATTCTGATCTTCTGGACTTCACTCACTTGAAGCATGCGTGGCAGCGGAGGATGTAGTTTCTCGTGTGTTTGATGAGCATGCCGTTCACCGACAGCACCTTCAGGCCGATCTGAATCAACACGTTCTGCAAAAAACAAAAACACCACACACTTCATTAACAGCCTGATCATCTCCTTTCCAAAAAACCAACCAAGAGGTCAGAATTCAGAACGGACGGATCTGTCAGAAGTGGTGCGCTCGTGAAACAGTCTAATTTATAGTTATAAACTAATCCATCCTTCCTTCCTTCCTTCCTTCCTCTCCTTCTCCTTCTTCCCCACCCCTTCTTTGTTTCTCCTTCTTTCTCAAACCTTCTCCTTTCTCATTCCTTCCTTCTTTCCCTTCCTCCCTCTCCTTCTTTCCTTCGCTTCACTTCCAATTCTTTCCTTCTCCTTCCTTTCCCTCATTCCTTTCTTCTCCCTCATTTCTTCCTTCTTCCCCCCTCCTTTTTTTATTCCTTCCTTCTCCTTCTTACCATCTCCTTCCTTCCATCCTTCCCCAACCCTTTCCTTGACCCTCCTTCTCATTCCTTTCTTCTTCCTTCTCATTCCTTTCTTTTTCCTTCTCCGATATTTCTCATTCCTTTCTTTTTCCTTCTCCTTATTTCTCATTCCTTCCTTCTCCTTCTCTCATTCCTTCCAATTCTTTCCTTCTCCTTCCTTCCCCTCATTCCTTCCTTCTCCTTGTTTCTCATTCCTTCCTTCTCCTTGTTTCTCATTCCTTCCTTCTCCTTGTTTCTCATTCCTTCCTTCTCCTTGTTTCTCATTCCTTCCTTCTCCTTGTTTCTCATTCCTTCCTTCTCCTTGTTTCTCATTCCTTCCTTCTCCTTGTTTCTCATTCCTTCCTTCTCCTTGTTTCTCATTCCTTCCTTCTCCTTGTTTCTCATTCCTTCCTTCTCCTTGTTTCTCATTCCTTCCTTCTCCTTGTTTCTCATTCCTTCCTTCTCCTTGTTTCTCATTCCTTCCTTCTCCTTGTTTCTCATTCCTTCCTTCTCCTTGTTTCTCATTCCTTCCTTCTCCTTATTTCTCATTCCTTCCTTCTCCTTATTTCTCATTCCTTCCTTCTCCTTCCCCAACCCTTTGCTTGTCCCTCCTTTTTTCCCCTTCTCCTTCCCTCCAATTCTTTCCTTCGCCTTCCCTTTTTTTTCTTCTTTCCCCATCCTTTCCTTCTCTCCTTCCTTTCCCCCCATTCCTTCCTTCCTTACATCTTTTTCTTTCCTTCCCTCCCTCCTCCCTGCATTGGTGGGAATGGTGAAGTGGGTTTAAGAAGTGAAAGTAAACATTCCAGTGTTGAACCCACACAATAACTCACTGTTAGAGACTTAAAGCATTAAAATTATTTCTGTCCTGATTCAGTCGTGTTAGTCACTTGTTCACAGCAGCTACACAACAGGAAATCTCCGGGTCATTTTGTGGACATACGTGTAAACGTAGCGTAACCATGGTGATATATACACGTGACATCTCCCTCACAGCAGGACATCACTTTACACACACCTGCATCGCAAAGTCGGTGGTCACACAGCCCACTGTGACGTTTTCTGACGGACTCCATTCTCCAGTGTCCATCTGGATTTGTCTGATGTTACTGGGAGTGATCCAGCCTCCGCCGTCATCATCCTCATCTTCATCCTCACCCTCTCTCTCCTCCACACCATCATCGTCCTCGTGTTCCTTGTTCCTCGTCAGATCCACACGCTGCACTTTCTCCGTCACGTCCTACAACACGACATCAGGCTGATTAGACTCCTGTTCACACCGGAAGTCTAAAATGTGTAAAGGTCTGAATGCAAAAGTTTGTGCACCCTTAAAAACCTTGAGAGACTCCTTTGTGTGTGTTGGGTCTCAAAGATTATTTCTACAATCAAGCATCTCCTTTTTAATGCGATGAACATTTAAATGTTCATTGCTTATTATTATTCAGTTCAGTATTTTTATTCTCTCATATCTTTCTTCAGTTTGGTGCCAATCCCCACCCACTAACTAACTCCGCCCTATCGGCTGCCAATCAGGGGTTTGACAGACACGTTGGCTTACACATCCATGACACCCAAAGGAAAGAGCAGTCTGCCCTCTTCCACATGTGAGCTCCACAGTGAAGCTGTGATTGACAGGAGGAGAGAGAGTAAGCCCCTCCCACCCAGACAGCACAACCGATTCTGAGGTGAGAACTCGAGATCTCATGATCTGAAGCTCACGGGACAAACACGACACTGCCTGACGCATTTAGCATTTATTTACGCCATAATGGCAATTTTTCCTACCTCCCCAGTGTTTTTAAAAAATAAAATTCTGCTTTAGGCCACACCCACTTCCTGGACATTTGCAGACCAAGCTAAAGCTCTTACAGGAGATGAATCTTTTTAAACCTTCTAGAAGAACTTATTAACAGTATATTTTGTGTTTATGTTATAGGATGCCCCCCCCACACATTTGTTGAATATTTGGCACATAGAAAACGTTTGCACTGATCTGTCTACTCTACTTTTACTCACCACCAACTTTAATAACTCCTCGTCAATGCTGGGTAAAGGATCTCTCCAAAACTGGAAGCTGTTAAACTCCGAGCTCTCTGCGGTCTGAGCTTCACGTGACGTCATGTCACGCTGAACGTCTGCGACCGAGCTTTCTGAGTCGTCCTGTTACAGGGGAAACGTCACTAAATGATCGATGCTTTTGCTTCAAACGAGCTGAAAAATAGATGTCTATAAGAAACGTTTGAGATCATAAACACACCAGCAGTTTCAGTAAGTCGTCGTCGATGCTGGGTATGGGGTCTCTCCAAAACTGGAAGCTGTTAAACTCCACGCTCTCGGCAGCTGGATGTTCACTTGATGCTGCGGGCTGCTGATCATCAGTCGCTGAGCTGGCTGAGGATTTCTGCTTTAAAAAATAAAAACAAATGAATTTTTGTTAATTCTTGAACCCATTTTTAAAGAGACATGGCCTTACATGGTGTACTTTCTTTTAATTTTGCCGTTGAATGAAATCAAATATAAATACAGTCTAGTTAAAGTGTATTAGAAAATAATCAGATAGACAAAAGTTTTAATTCAGTGCAGGAAAATTCATGTTTATTCTTTTTTTTTTTTTTTAAATAAATTTACTAAAACGTACTAATGTGAACCTGAAAATGTTGAACTGAATCTGAAACCTGTTTATTTAATGGCTTTAATTTTTTTTTTTTAATTTCAAGTTTAAAATTAAGCTTACAACAATAAAAAATATATATATACGTATTTGTATACAATTTTTCTAAATAAATGAAATAAAATAAAATAATAAAATTAAAAAAAAAAATTGTAGTTAAATCCTGGTGGCTATATAACAATTATATAAACATAATTGATTTATGATCATCTTAAAACTTGATTCAAAATGCTCACTTGAAAAAAATTTAATATTTAATACAGTATAATATTTTTATTTTCCTTACTTTGGAAGGAAGATGGAATCCGGCGATGTTCACCGGAGCTTCCGGGTGTCTCTGTGTGCTGCGTACTTCCACCTACAGCCCACATTAAAGGATAAACATGATGTTAATCCAGAGCAGGTTTCTTTTCTCTTATACACGAAACTTATTTCAATTTTAATACCTGTACTGCTGGTTCTTTCTTCAAGTGAGCAGCTCCACAGTTCTCCAGCTCCAGCTGGTACGTCAAAGCCAAGACCTTAATGTCTGTAGCTGAAAGGCTGGGATAATCTCCGGTCTTCTTGGCAAACTCGGTCACTGTGAATTAAAAAGAAGAAATTAGACAACTGCAGATCAGATAAGCGAACTCGGGTACGAGTCACCGACATGATTCACTCACCGAATCGGAGGTGTTCTGGGAAAGGTTCTTTGAAGTTGAGCTTGTAGGGAAGGAATGCCAAGTTCTTTTTGGTTTGTTTGTCCCGAATTTCATTCACCACATCCTTCAATGTGTAGATGTTCTTACCAATTTCCTAAAGCGAGGTAAACAGCACTTATTACAACACAACCCTTATTTTACCACATCGCTGCTGAATTCTCCATTCTGATTGGTCAGAAGATGTTTACTGATATTCATATATTCAAAACGATTAATGTGATCATTTCTATAGTAACAGCCCATTCACAAGGACTTGTAAGGAAGATGATTTACATTAGTTTAGACTAATAACATAGTAAAAATATGTTTTTATTTAACAGACACAAACACTGATGGATGGCTCAAGAGAAGTTTATCACCAGAGTAAATTCTTCAAGAAACATAATGCCAAAAGTTTTGGGACACCCCTCCAAATCATTGGGTTCAGGTGTTGTTTTTCAGGGCTTGGGCTCGGCCCCTTAGTTCCAGTGAAAGGAACTCTTAATGCTTCAGCTTCATACCAAGACATTTTGGACAATTTCATGCTTTGTAGGAACAGTTTGGGGATGACTGCTTCCTGTTCCAACATGACTGCACACCAGTGACCAAAGCAAGGTCCATAAAGACATGGATGAGTGAGTTTGTTGTGGAGGAACTTGACTGGCCTGCACAGAGTCCTGACCTCAACATGACAGAACACCTTTGGGATGAATTAAATCAGAGACTGCGAGCCAGAGCTTCTCGTCCATCATCAGTGCCTGACCTCACAAACGTGCTTCAAGGGAGGAATGGTCAAAAATTCCCCTAAACACACTCCTAAACCTTGTGGAAAGCCTTCCCAGAAGAGTTGAAGCTGTTATAGCTGCAAAGGGCGGGGCAACTCCATATTACATTCATGTGCATGTAAAGACAGACGTCCCAAAACTTTTGGCAATACAGTGTAAGTTTCACCCTTGGTTCACAAAAGTAATTACTTGGTCTAGAAGGAATAAACAATTAAGGTAGTGCTACAATGGGGGAAAAGGGTACTAGGAAGTTAATAATAAGTCTGAGAAGTTTTGAAGATTATTTTTCTTTCTAGAAGGTTCGATTAGTCTAAACTGTGAATACTGTGTGATTATTCCCATACAATATCATTATATCATATTATATTATATTACATTGTGTATAATATTTTTGCTTATACACGTGACAGTTGACAATAAAATAAGTACATTACTCCTAAACTGTCTAACATTAAAAAAAAATCTTAAATCCTCAATGCTTTAAATAATAATCTAATAAACACACGTCGCTTCTTGACGTCACGTGACTCACAACACTAAGCCCAAAGCTGGTCACAAAACGTCACGGATTGACTACAAACTCTGAAACGTGACAAAATATAAACATAAATAGTAAATCGTTTAAAAAATACTCATAAAAACTCACATGTAAAGCGGCGTTTTTCAAAAAAGCCCCCGCATCAGCTACAACATGCTCTACCATGCTGGCCACCATCTTGAACGCATCAGCTGCCCCAAAGACACGCGACGAAATCTCGCGAGATCTCCCGAGATCTCCTCCTGATGTCATTTGTTGATGTTTTTAGTAGTGGGGGGAAACATGGCGGCCCGGTGGAGCAGCGAGAATGTGGTGGTGGAGTTTAGAGACGCTCAGGTACAAACATGGTACCTGTGAGAATTCCAGCAGTCTGTTTAGCATCTTAATCACACCTCAGGTTGATGATTGAGGCTTAAATTGTGCAGGAAAAGTTGATCTGGAAAATAGATTGCTTGATCGCTGTGCAACCTTTATTCATTTACCACAGTGGAGCTGACGATAGCTGAACGCTCTGACGTTTATTTTATTATCATTATTATTATTATTATTATTACTTTAAGGCATTTGTGGAAAACTGCTTTGATGTATTTGCATGAATGTGTAGTAGTGTAATAAATAATAATCCAAATTAGCCTAATAATCAGTGTGACCTACTGAGGAAGTGTGTTCTTACATGTTTTTGGTGTTGTTTTCCAGGCTACTGCGATGTCAGTGGACTGTCTTGGGCACTATGCTGTTCTTTCTGGGTAAGTAAATGCCTGCTTTCTACCCTGTGATCACACTGTCGTGTAAAAATACTTTTCCACATAGTGTGGAGTGCTCCATGTCCTTTCCATATCTTCCTCTACAACTTTCAGATCCTACTTCACCTCCTGAGAGTACTGTGTTTCTTCAGAAACTTTGACTCGGTTTCTACTCTCTCCTAGCTCTGAACACACCAGAAACGAGAAATCCCGCTCTAAAAATGTGCGATTTATACAGTCAATGATTGTTTGAGCATTTACTTTCTGACTGAATTCAAGTTTAAGTCTTGGATAATATTTTATTCACATAATAAACATAAATCTTAGCTGAAAGGCGAAGCTCTCGATTTACCAGTCAATCTATGTTCCTACTCTCACCTATGGTCATGAGCTTTGGGTCGTGACCAAACAGACGAGATCCCGGAGTCGGGTGGCGGGGCGTTCCCTTAGAGATAGGGTAAGGAGCTCTGTCACCTGTGACGAGCTCGGAATAGAGCCGCTGCTCCTCCACATCGAAAGGTGCCAGTCGAGGTGGCTCGGGCATCTGTTTCGGCATGCCTCCTGGACGTCTCCATGGGGAGGTGTTCCGGCCTGCCCCACCAGGAAGAAACCCCGGGGAAGACCCAGGACACGCTGTCTCTCAGCTGACCTGGGAACGCCTCGGAATTTCCCAGGAAGAGTTGGAGGAAGTGTCTAGAGAGAGGAAAGTCTGGGTATCCCTGCTTAGACTGCTGCCCCTGTGACCCGGCTCCGGATAAGCTGACATGAAATGACACATAAATCCCAATACTAGATTTCCGAATACTAGTGGCACAAATATCATTCCATTAATCACTGATTTCTTTCTAAATCTTTACAAAAATCTGTTGTGCAACAAACCCACCAGAACCAAGCAACTAAACTAAACCGGTAAACACTTGATTCACACATTTTGGGCCTGAGAGCAAAATAGAGAACGCCTGAGTGTCCGTGAAGACCAGGTTGTAAAATACTTATTGTGAGTGAAGGATAATTTGTTTACACGCTTATGTTTTACGCTTATATTAGGAGACGTTTCTTGTACGTCGTGAACCTGGAGGCACCGTCAGAGGCTCCTCGGAAAATCAGTCGTCAGAGCAAGTGGGACGTCGGCACGGTGCAGTGGAATCCGCACAAGAGCGAAGCTCACATATTTGCAGCATCAGTAAGTGACGATTCTGAGCAGGTTTATTAGGTTAAAATCACAATCTGGTTTCATGTAAAGCAAGCAATGAGCAAGGATTAAGATGATTAAAACACTTCAAATGAGCTGT
This sequence comes from Hemibagrus wyckioides, assembly GCF_019097595.1. Lineage (NCBI taxonomy): Eukaryota > Metazoa > Chordata > Actinopteri > Siluriformes > Bagridae > Hemibagrus > Hemibagrus wyckioides. The sequence continues at coordinate 4,016,699 of NC_080713.1, forward strand.
TATAGGAAAATATTCCACTTTAGGGAGATAATAAGAGAAACTCTACAGTGCATCAGGTTGCATCACATCACCCTGTTGTTGTTGTTTTGCCGTAAGAGCGTGTCCGGAGGTGTTTTATTGCTTGATATGTTTTAGTTTAATTCTAAATGATGATGTTTACATTGTTGGTGTGTGTGTGTGTGTGTGTGCAGAGTAATCAGCGTGTGGACCTGTACGTATGGCGTGATGGATGTGGAGAGTCTCACACGTCCCTTCAAGGCCACACACGGGTTATAAGGTAATATAATGAAACCGCCATCTTCATTCTTGGAAAAAAATATTTAATACATTTTACTGACTTTTGTTTTTCTTGTTGATGCAGTGATTTGGATTGGTCGTGGTTTGAGCCAGAACTTCTCGTCACAAGTTCAGTAGACACCTATATCTACATATGGGACACAAGGTGAGGAGGGAAAATCAACACCGCTTTCCAAATGTTAACTTTTTATTATTCACATATATAGATGTCAAAACTAATCAGTTTGGCATCATTGATGTTCTCTAATATATAAATATTCTAATTTTTTTTATATTATATATTTTTATATTATTATTTGTTTTAAATATAATAAAATATTTATATTATGATAATTAAATATATCTATCTATCTATCTATCTATCTATCTATCTATCTATCTATCTATCTATCTATCTATCTCTCTCTCTCTCTCTCTCTCTATACATATATATATATATATATATATATATATATATATATATATATATATTATAGAAATTTATATTAAATGTGGCTGAATCCCAAATGTCTTCCATATTCAGTATATATGCACAACCACAGAAAAATAGGGACCTTCGTTAATAATAGGTCTGTCTAAAAATATCACTTAGTAAAAGTTGTTTTTTAAATATTCAGTTTATAATTTGCCACATAATTTATATCATAAGTCCTTTAGCTGAAAATGATAAAATATTACTGCAAAAAGGAAAAAAGAAATAATAAAGAATTGAATAATTGCACCTTGGTAACCTAAATTAGAATCGAGTGTGTGTGTGTGTGTGTGTGTGTGTGTGTGCGTTTTCTTTCTGTTCTTTCCAGAGACACACGTAAGCCTACAGGAGCTCTATCAGCAGTAGGTGAGTTTACACCCTCCATAGTTCAGATTAAACCAGACTCCGACTGTGAACCAAACCCAGACTAATCTCTCTCATCCTCCTGTGTCTTCATTTGCTGTTGTACAGCCGGAGCATCTCAGGTGAAGTGGAACAAAAAGAATCAGCACTGTTTGGCTTCTAGTCACGACGGAGACGTCCGGATCTGGGACAGACGGGTGAGTCAGGACGATGTTTCAAATTCCTGACCAGTTTTACTCTTTTTTTCATGTATGTATTTATTTTATATATTATATAATCTGTTTAAATATCTTCAGTGATGAAGATTGAAAATTTACTACACAGCCATGACATACACCGGAAGGCATAACATTATGACCAGTGAGAGGTGAAGTGAATAAGACTGATGATCTCCTCATCATGGCACCTGTTAGTGGGTGGCAAGTTTGCCCTCAAAGTTGATGTTAGAAGCAGGAAAAATGGACGAGAGTAAGGATTTGAGCGAATTTGATGAAGGGCCAAATTGTGATGGCTAGAGCACTGGATCAGAGCATCTCCAAAACTGCAGCTCTTGTGGGGTGTTCCCGGTCTGCAGTGGTCAGTATCTATTAAAAGTATCCTTTAAGTCCTGTAGGTCCTTTAAGACCTGTCCTATCTTGGTGCCAGATACCACAGCACATCTTCAGGGTTCTAGTGGAGTCTATAACTCGACAGGTCAGGGCTGTTTTGGCAGCAAAAGGGGGTACCAACACAATATTTGGCAGGTGGTCATAATGTTATGCCTGATCGGTATAGTGACGTGTGTAAATGTATACTGCGGTGTTTGCACTATTTTATGATCCAGTAACACAAAATGAATGACGTCTTGTTCACTCATCCTTTTATTTTTCCTTTTTAGCAACTCATTCTGTATATCTTGTGCTCACTAGTTTACCCTGGGAGGTAGAAAAGCGGCAGCACTACATGTATTTTAACTTAGAAGAAACAATTTTGACGTAGTTGTGTTAATCCTTCTCATCACAACGTCTAAAGAAACTCCTCCTGCTTTCATATGACCGAGGTGTGTTTATACTTGAGAAGGTTTTTTACTTATAATTGTTTATTTCAGAAACCCAACACTGCTGTTGAATACGTAGCCGCTCACCTATCCAAGATCCACGGCTTGGACTGGCATCCGGATAACGAGTACATCCTGGCAACCTCCAGCCAGGACAACTCCGTCAGGGTAAATAAATATTACACCGATTTCTGGTGTATAATAAACATAAACGTCATATAGGGTGAAATATCTCATTTTTGATGAACTTTATGGGTCTGTGCAGTTCTGGGACTACAGACAACCTCGAAAATACCTCAATATCTTGTCCTGCCAAGTTCCAGTTTGGAAGGCCAGATACACGGTACGTTAATCCTCTGTCTTGTTACCTGCATGATGTTTACTGAATATTTTGAAAATCATATATATATAAGGAGCAATGTGCATGCATTCGACAAGACTAATTTTTATTTTCAGGAAATAAATTCAAGAAAAAATGCTAATTTATCTGCAAAAATTAGTCGTAGGTCTAAAAATTTATAGGAATAAAAAAATTTGGATTTAATGTAATAAAAAAAATTTTTTTAAATAATTTCCTCACCCCCTTGAAGATGTTCATGTCTTTCTTTCTTCACTCGTAAAGAAATGATGTTTTTTGAGGAAAACATTTCAGGATTTTTCTCCATAAGGTGCCTGCGAGTTTGATCTTCCAAAATATATGTTACAGAAATAAATGTTTTATTTTTATTTTTCAGTATCTTAAAAGAACTTATCTGTGGGAGAGGATTTAAAAAAATTAATAAATAAGGAAGGGAGTTAGTCGTTTTGTGGAAAGCCACAAAGCCACAATATCTCTCGGTATAACCTCGGACCGCTCCTCCTTCTCCACACTTGTAAACACTGGGTCTGTAGCTCCGCCTACGTCACGCGTGACCTTCTTATGTGATTCCGTAGTACGTGGCGTCTCGGACGCGCATCCCAGAGCTAGTGCTAGATGAGCTTTTGTGGTTAAAAAGTATACAACTTTTTTTAATAAAATGGCCGATGGTTTGGCTAGATAAGAGTCTTCTTCCTGGGCTGAAGCTGCATTTTGGAAGTTCTAACTCGTGGGAAGTCCAATATATGGAGAAAAAGTTCTCCTCAAAAAACATCATTTCTTTACGACTGAAAAAAGAAAGACATGAACATCTTGGATGACCAGGGGGTGAGTAAATTATTTGTCGATCATTGTTCTGGAAGTGAACTTCTCCTTTAATCACATTGCAGCCATCAGAAAATCAACCTGACCAATCAGATTTGAGAATTCAGCAGCGCTGTGGTGTAATGAGAAATATTAGATACAGTTAGCTTCTATATTCGAGATACTTGACTTGTTGTAACTTGTTTCTCTGTTATGCTTCATTACTCCATATTGGTTTTGTCTGGATCAGCCGTTTTCCAACGGTCTGGTGACGGTGATGGTGCCTCAGCTCCGGCGAGAGAACAGCCTCCTGCTGTGGAGCACGCTGGACCTCAACAGCCCGGTTCATGCCTTCGTAGGTCATGACGACGTGGTGCTGGAATTTCAGTGGAGACCTCAGAAAGAAGGTGATTCACATGAGTCACATAAAAATGCTTGATTTTGATAATATCGAGACATTTCTACAATTTTCACTATTCATACCATAGTTTCATTTCATATCAGCTGTTTCTATTAATTATATAATTACGAATATAAACATGTGAAAAATGCTATTTATAAATATCCTTTATATTTATAAAATATTTAAAAAAATTATTTTACAGTTTGTTAAGGAAAATAAGATTACAAAAAAGAAATTACAATTTAATTTATTTTATTTTTGTTTTTTTTATACAATTTATTCCTGATATGTCACATAAAGCATGTTGTTAATAACTGTATCAGTATCAATATCATCATATGGCCTAACTCTATTTTGCTGGAAAAAGAATCAGCAGAGAATAAATAGATAAATAAACAAATAATAAGCTAAACACAGAACAAGTGGACACATTAAGAGAACAAGGTAATGACAGGACAGGGGGCGGAGACAGAAACCAAAATATGAGAACATGGATCTCGATGAGGAAACGTTTCATAACATAATTTCGTATTTCGTGTCATAGTTAGGCCCTGCGTCTTGTTTGGAGCGTGTGTTTAGAATGTTTTCTTGTGTATATATCTAACATTTTATTTTATTTTATTTTAAGGATCGAAGGACTGCCAGTTGGTCACATGGTCCAGAGATCAGACTCTTCGGATATGGAGGGTGGATCCTCAGTTACAGAAGGTGAGAGCTGTGGGTGAAATCTGTGTCAGATATGACGGTGATAAAAAAAGGAAACCATAAACACGGCATCCTCGAAGTTCGACTTGAAGTTTCGTCTCTTGTAGTTATGCGCCAGCGACATTGTGGAGGAGCTGATGGAAGGCATGACCCTCACAACAGAGTCTGAGAAGACACTCCGCTCCCAGGAACCTCCTCTGAGCCCCAGTCTAACGTCCGACGACCTGCAGGGTGAAACTCCATCAAACACAAGACTTAACAACGTGATACATTCTGTAACAGATGTCTAATCAGCATTCAGTCAGTGGAATAAAAACATTAGCGTAATGGATATTAGTGCTGTTGCAATTCTCGATTCTGATTGGTCGGGTGATGAATTTGCTGTAACGGAGGTAAATGACAGGGTGTATTAACATGCTTGAAGTTTATTAACAGCGTTTCTATAGTAACAGCTCCTTCACATGTACTTAAAATTGTTGATATGGTGACGTTTCCTGTATGGAGATGTTTAGCGTGTATGGAAGGAGTCTCCAGTGTTAGTGCTTTGTAACAGTCAGAGGTAAAGCCGTCACTTTTCTATCAATTTTTGAGCTTTGCAGTATATTCATTTAGATAAATGGATAGAAAGTACAACATGTTCTTTAGTAATTAGGTTAGAATTGTTGTTAAAGATGAATATAACACCAGCCTGTTTTGTTTGTGTAGGTCAGTTTGAGGCATCCAGTGGCAGGCAGGACCCCGCTGGCCTCGTCCAGACCCTGCAGCAAGAGTTCTCACTGGTCAACTTACAGATCCGCAACGTCAACGTGGAGGTCAGGAGCCATGGACTTTCTATTTTGTCTAACGATGAACAGAAATGACCATTAACTTAAGTATTGAAGAAACACAACTCAAATCTTTATATTGTTTTATTGTGTGTGTGTGTGTGTGTGTGTGTGTTTGCGTAGATGGACGCTGTGAACCGCACCTGCTTCGTCTCGGCTCACTGTGGAGCGAATCAGGTCAGGCTGGTGGTGAAATTTCCCGCTCAGTATCCAAACAACGCTGCACCGTCTTTCCAGTTTGTTCCTCCAACGACCATCTCGTCCTCCATGAAGACCAAGATACAGAAGGTACCCTAAGATTATCTGCTTTACAGCACCATGGTTCTTTAATGGTCATAACAAGCTACTGGTCATTATTAGGGATGAAAAAAGTAGCTATAATTTGTCATCTTGTGTTTTGTTTCTAGATCTTGACGGATACGTCGCTTCAGAAAGTAAAGAGGAACCAAAACTGCCTGGAGCCATGCGTGAGGCAGCTGGTGTCCTGCCTCGAATCAGACGCGGTTAGTGCCTCAAATATGTTCTTGCATACATCGTGCATTATGTTAGATTCCATTAGTCTCTATGGTTGCTGGTTTACATGACCTGTATGTTTACTGCAGGAGGACGGCACTAATCCCCATGTGTTCAGTAACTCTGTGAGTCCTGCTCTTCCTGCTTTCCCTCGTGTCACTAACACCTACGGCTCTTACCAGGACGCTAACATCCCTTTCCCACGTACCTCAGGTGCTCGCTTCTGCGGAACAGGTGAGCAATAATTATGAGTTCATTTGTTCTGAATTTGTTGTAAATCTTCAGCTTTAGCATCCAATCTTCTGTCCACTTTTCTGAAAACCTATGATTTCTGTCATAGAGGATAAATAAACACCTTCTGACCAGTCAGAATCGAGAGATTCTGTACATTGATGTAATGTAATTTTATATTATGTTTTATCTCGCAGGCTCTCTGGTTTATTTCACTCGGCCCATGTCCATGCATCGCACCGTCCCTCCTACAGAACCTACGCCCAGGTACACCTTCAACCTCTATATTATTCACTATGTTAGCGTTATAGTATAATGACTAAGCCTGTCTCTTCCAGATCCCTCTCAGCGTTGTCTGCGTACCACAGTGGCCTTATGACTCCCATGAAAATGCGCAGCGAGTCTCAGTCCACGCTGCGGCTGTACAGCGGGAGTCCAACACGCACCGATAAAGAACAAGTGTCCATCTCCTCCTTCTACTACAAGGAACGGGTAAGCGTAGATACATGAGAGTAAAATTAAAACGATGGATATGCTTTATTTGGAATATCTGGGGATTAGGGGATTTATTATTGAGAATATCTGGCAACGTGGCATTTAGGGAACACGTATAATCAGAAACGGTTGGTTGGAGTCAGGTGAGAAGACAGATACGATGATTTTCAACTTCATCTCTGTCTGTTCACACTGTGTGTGTGTGTGTGTGTGTGTGTGTGTGTGTGTGTGTGTGTGTGTGTGTGTGGCCTATTGTGCAGCCATTGGAATATCTCACCAAGAATCCGATTGACCTTAACTGATCTCTATATCAGACACTCATATCAATCATTTCTAATTATTCCTGCTTTTGAAATGCTGCCATCAGATATCCTTAATAAAAAGGTTAAGTTATACACTCACTGTCCACTTTATTAGGAACACCGGCTCATTTATGCAGTTATCTAATCGGCCAATCACGTGGCAGCAGCACAGTGCCGAAAATCATCAAAAACTTCAGGTAATGTTTACATTAAACACCAGAACTGGACAGAATATGGTGTTTTTCCAGTTCTTTGCTGTCCAGGTTGTTTGGGTGTGTCTGTACCCACGACCGGATTGGATTGCGGTTGTAGCTCATCCACCTCAAAATCCCACAAGATTAAACATCACCTGAAGCTCTTGCATGATTTTATACATTCCACCACTGCCACATGATTGGCTGATCAGATATCCGCATAAACGTGTAGGTGTTCCTAATAAAGTGGACGGTGAGTGTACGTCATTTATGTGCTAGTTCATGTCAGTGCTGTTTGCTGTGTTGTGTGTTCACTCATTGTTTTCTGTACTGTATCCTTCTTTTCTTCCTTTTTTTTTATTCCTTTTTGTGTTATGATGGACTGTCCCTCCTTTGGTCTGTTTTATCCCACACACCAATCAGAAGCCTCTGTCTATCCATCGCCGCTGGTCTGTGCAGACTATAGCTGACTGTCCGGTACCGATCTCCCTCCCTCTCTCTCTCTCTCTCTCTCTCTCCTTCTCTCCCTCCTGCCATTTATTACTTCTTTTTTTTTCACTCTCTTACTTTCTATATTTCTTTTTTTCCCCGATGAACGAGGAACTGAATACGTCAATCAGGGACTTCCGGCAGTTTTCCGTTATGCTTTCTAATCTTTCTTTGCTACTCGTGTAATTTTACAGCTCCATAATCATCTCGGATACGTCACACAGATCGGCTACTAACTAACAGACACCCAGTGCAAAAGTTTGTGCACCCTTTGGACAAAATGAAAGAACTGGTCTGTTTCCACCTTGTGTCCAGCGTTCCAGGATTAGGAGCTTACTGAAGGATTAATGAATGAAGGAAGGAAGGAAAAAAAGAAGAAAGGAAATAAGGAAGGAAATGAGGAAAGAAGGAAGGAAAGTAAGAAGGAAGGAAATGAGGAAAGAAGGAAGGAAAGTAAGAAGGAAGGAAATGAGGAAGGAAAGTAAGAAGAAAGGAAATAAGGAAGGAAGACAGGAAAGAAGGAAGGAAATGAGGAAAGAAGGAAGGAAAGTAAGAAGGAAGGAAAGTAAGAAGAAAGGAAATAAGGAAGGAAGGAAGACAGGAAAGAAGGAAGGAAATGAGGAAAGAAGGAAGGAAAGTAAGAAGAAAGGAAATAAGGAAGGAAATGAGGAAAGAAGGAAGGAAAGTAAGAAGGAAGGAAATGAGGAAAGAAGGAAGGAAAGTAAGAAGAAAGGAAATAAGGAAGGAAAGTAAGAAGAAAGGAAATAAGGAAGGAAATGAGGAAAGAAGGAAGGAAAGTAAGAAGAAAGGAAATAAGGAAGGAAATGAGGAAAGAAGGAAGGAAAGTAAGAAGAAAGGAAATAAGGAAGGAAATGAGGAAAGAAGGAAGGAAAGTAAGAAGAAAGGAAATAAGGAAGGAAATGAGGAAAGAAGGAAGGAAATGAGGAAAGAAGGAAGGAAAGTAAGAAGAAAGGAAATAAGGAAGGAAATGAGGAAAGAAGGAAGGAAATGAGGAAAGAAGGAAGGAAATGAGGAAAGAGGGAAGGAAATGAGGAAAGAAGGAAGGAAAGTAAGAAGAAAGGAAATAAGGAAGGAAGACAGGAAAGAAGGAAGGAAAGTAAGAAGAAAGGAAATAAGGAAGGAAGGCAGGAAAGTAAGAAGAAAGGAAATAAGGAAGGAAAGTAAGAAGAAAGGAAATAAGGAAGGAAGGCAAGAAAGAAAGAAGGAAAGAAAAGGAGGAAGGATTGGGAGAAAGGAAGGTAGGAAAGAAAGAAGAAAGGAAATGAGGAAGGAAGACAGGAAAGAAAGAAGGAAAGAAAAGGAGGAAGGATTGGGAGAAAGGAAGGTAAGAAAGAAAGAAAGAAAGAAAGAAAGAAAGAAAGAAAGAAAGAAAGAAAGAAAGAAAGAAAGAAAGAAAGAAAGAAAGAAAGAAAGAAAGAAAGAAAGAAAGAAAGAAAAGGAGGAAGGATTGGGAGAAAGGAAGGTAGGAAAGAAAGAAGGATAGAAAAGGAGGAAGGCTTGGGAGAAAGGAAGGTAGGAAAGAAAAGGAGGAAGGATTGGGAGAAAGGAAGGTAGGAAAGAAAGAAGGAAAGAAAAGGAGCAAAGATTGGGAGAAAGGAAGGTAGGAAAGAAAGAAGGAAAGAAAAGGAGCAAAGATTGGGAGAAAGGAAGGTAGGAAAGAAAGAAGGAAAGAAAAGGAGCAAGGATTGGGAGAAAGGAAGGTAGGAAAGAAAGAAGGAAGAAAGGATGGGAGGGAGGGAGGGAGGAAGGAAGGAGGAAATTATTTAGAGGAAAGAAGGAAGGAATAGAGGAAAGTAAGAAGGAAGGAAATAAGGAAAGAAGGAAGGAAGAAAGACAGGAAAGAAAAGAAGGAAGGATAGGAGGAAGGAAGGAAGGAAATAAGGAAGGAAGGAAAGAAAGGTCACAGTCTATGCTACAAAATAAAAGAAATAAAATTAATTTTAATTAATTAAATTTTAAAAATAAAGCTCACCTCAATAATTCGACCGTGACTCAAATATTTACTGGAAATTTTCACAGCCTGATTTTACTCTCTGTATTTTCCAGCATCGTCCCTCTTTGTGTTGAAATCATCATCAAACTTTTGCACTCAATTACAGTACACAATTACGGTCACTGTCTAATTTTTATTTACCTTATTTTGTTTAACACATAATAAAGATGTCAATACAGCTTAGTGTCCTCTGAGGAACATAGCTTTCGTTATACATAATTCCTGCTTTTATAAATACACCGATCAGGCATAACATTATGACCTGCCTAATATTGTGTTGGTCCCCCTTTTTGCTGTCAAAACATCCCTGACCCTTCGAGGTATGGACACTAGATCCCTGAAGGTGTGCTGTGGTATCTGGTACCAAGATGTTAGCAGCAGATCCTTTAAGTCCTGTAAGTTTTGAGGTGGGGCCTCCATGTGTCTTACAGGACTTAAAGGATACTTTTGATAGATACTGACCACTGCAGACCGGGAACACAGTTCTGCAGTTTTGGAGATGCTCTGATCCAGTGGTCTTGCCATCACAATATAGCCCTTGTCAAACTCGCTCAAATCCTTACGCTTGTCCATTTTTCCTGCTTCTAACACATCAACTTTGAGGAGAAAATGTTGACTTGCTGCCTAATATATCCCACCCACTAACAGGTGCCATGATGAGGAGATCATCAGACTTATTCACTTCACCTGTCAGTGGCCATAATGTTATGCCTGATCGGTGTATATAAGAGAAGCAAAAATAAAATAAATAAATGCTGAAAAAGATACCATAATCCTGATGTAATTTGTGCTAATCCTATCACTAACCCTCGTTCTTGTCAGCGCTGGTTGATGCAGCTGATTGTTGTGTATTTTGCTGACATGTGCCTCAGAAATCACGCCGCTGGAAAGGGAAGCGAGAAGGAACCGACTACAGCAATAAAACGCTCAAACTGGCCGGTAAAGTCATCATTCAGGATATTTCCTGTCTCCTTCCTATTCACAAAGCCCTCGGTGAAGCCTACATGTGAGCATGTGACCTTGGATTTCAGCATACGTTATTATAGTACTCATGTTCATTGTTTTTGGTGTTTACATTACATTGTTAATGCTTCCCTGTTTGTTTTTTTTTTTTTTTTCAGATTAAATATGAACGACATACGGGACACATGTCAGAAGAACGCAGCCGCCGCTCTGACAGTAGGACGCAGAGATTTAGCAAAGGTGCTTGAATCTGATTGGTCAGGAGGTGTTGATTAATTGTCTATACAGCAGCCCTGACACCTCACAGGTTTACATCAATACCCTTGTTGGAAAACGTTATCGTTTCTATAGTAACAGATTAGTGCACTGTATATAAATGGATTAAAAAGAGTGAAGTTTTTAAGGTTAGCTAACTCTAAGCAATTTAGCTAGCGTTTTTGGAAGGAGTCTCCAGTGCCAGTGCTTTTGTAACAGTGTTAGTCTCCTTCTCACATAAAGCGACAAGCAGAGATTGTTTATTTTCAGTAAGAGCTGGAGACAGCGAGTGTCACCATCCAGATGTGGGCGTGTCCAGTGACATGACGACAAATATGAAGCTCTAGAGCACACATGATCCATGGCACACACTCCTTCAGCTCGTATGATATTATGAAGATAAACACTGCAGAATTTTATACGCAAATACTAAAAAAATCTCTCCAGATTTTAGTGGCAAGAAAACCGATTTGGAATGCTAGTAGCTCCACCCACTGAGAAACATTATCACTATGGCAACCAGTAGCAGGAACGGCGATGGGCGACTGGAGACTTGCAGCATCATCGCTGACGTTTGTGGACGTTCCACAGTATTACACGTAACAATATGAGGATAAAAATGTAATGTGATGGTCATTAATCTCTGGAAAATTATAATCAGTGGCCAGTTGTTTTAGTATAACACAACATAACACAACATAACACAACATAACACAACATAACACAACATAACACAACATAACATAACATAACATATAACATAACATAACATAACATAACACATAACATAACATAACACATAACATATAACATATAACACATAACATATAACACATAACATATAACACATAACATATAACACATAACACATAACACATAACATATAACACATAACATATAACACATAACATATAACACAACATATAACACATAACATATAACATATAACACATAACATATAACACATAACATATAACACATAACATATAACACATAACATATAACACATAACATATAACACATAACATATAACACATAACATATAACACATAACATATAACACATAACACATAACATATAACACATAACATATAACACATAACATATAACACATAACATATAACACATAACATATAACACATAACATATAACACATATAACACATAACATATAACACATAACATATAACACATATAACACATAACATATAACACATAACATATAACACATAACATATAACACATAACATATAACACATAACATATAACATATAACATAACATAACATAACATATATACTATATAATATAACTTATAGGATCTGTTCTCACACACACACACACACACACACACACACACACATTAACCTGATGCTGATCATTTACTTTTTAATGCTTGATTCTTGTGTCACAGGTTTGGGCTTTGGCATCCGCAGCGACCAGTCTGGACCTGTACCCTGACTCCGATCCTGACACTGACACTCCTTGGGCTCGACACCCGTTTGGGCGACAGCTGCTAGAGACTTTGTGAGTTTTTTACACTGTGTGTGTTTGTGGATACGTGGATGATAGCAACACTCTTGTTTTAGCACTAGCTCGTATTGTCTAAATACACTATATTGCCAAAAGTTTTGAGACACCCCTCCAAATCATTGAGTTCAGGAGTTGGGCTCGGCCCCTTAGTTCCAGTGAAAGGAACTCTTAATGCTTCAGCTTCATACCAAGACATTTTGGTCAATTTCATGCTCCCAACTTTGTGGGAACAGTTTGGGGATGACCCCTTCCTGTTCCAACATGACTGCACACCAGTGCACAAAGCAAGGTCCATAAAGACATGGAGTCCTGACCTTAACCCGATAGAACACCTTTGGGATGAATTGGCCTTCTTGTCCAACATCAGTGCCTGACCTCACAAATGCGCTTGTAGAGGAATGGTCAAACAAACTCCTAAACCTTGTGGAAAGCCTTCCCAGAAGAGTTGAAGCTGTTATAGCTGCAAAGGGTGGGACAACTCCATATTACATTCATGTGCATGTAAAGGCAGACGTTCCAAAACTTTTGGCAATATAGTGTAACTAACTTAAGTGTTTTTTTTTTTTATTATACATGATTTTATTATTAGCGGTAATTAAGATGATATAAAGTTCACTCTACTGAAGTGAAGAGGAGGTTGAGGAACACGAGTGTGACGGACTCTTTTGAGACTCTCTTGACTTGCTTTTATAATAAACAAGTAACTGTAGCTGAATTACCTGAGTATTTTACATTCTTAGGCATTATGGATGTAGGTATTATGTTTTCGGACTGTCTGCATTTTGGAACATCCATGTGTCTGTCCGAGATTCTCTTCATAACGATATCTTAAGGGGTTTTTGTCGGATTTTAAACAGAGATATCAGAGAAATTAATAGATTAAGGAACTGATCCAAACAGGGCTAAGGTCATATGTCCGAAATAGTTTTTCTTTGATACCTTTTTCATGTTTGAAGAATATTTTATCGGTATTTTATGTACATGGTAACATAAAACAGGAAGGATTAGACTTGTTGGAGATGGTTTTTAATTGGATCAAGGCTGTAAATATCAAATCTCCAGTTTGTTTATTTCTTTGTTTATAGCTCTTTATCACTCAGATCATCATGTAGATTAGAGGTCCTGATCCCTGGTGTTTGCTCTCTTTATTCTCCGCAGGCTTGAACACTACAGTCAGATGAGTGATGTACAGACTCTGGCCATGCTGTGCAGTGTGTTCAGGGGTCAGGGGATCCCTCAGGACTATTTCACACTGTACGGCCCACGCAGCTCAGGCTTCACCCTCCACCACTCACGCTATGTCAGTCCTCTCACCCTTCTCTCTCTCTAACACACTCTTACATAACAAACTCTTTTATTTCCCTGTTTTCCTGTTTTATATCGAAGGTTTTCTCTCAGCACCGAAAAGCTTTACATTTAAATCAGAATGTTTCTTCAGCGTATCCGCGTAAAGATGATTCAGGGGCGGGGCTATGTATGTTTGTGATGTCACAAGTTTAGCTCCGTTCTTTCGAACCGGTTATGTCTGATATGCAAATGACTAGAGGATGATGCTGAAACTTTTAGCTACAGATCCCAACTCCAGTCAAATCCGGGTTGCTATGGTAACGCTATATTTTGGCGTTAAACACATTGGAGGGAAAATGATGCAGCTCAGGAGGACCTTTGGATTTGTAATTTGCATATTTATGAATATTCATGAATTCAATCACTTTTTAATGAGGATAATGGTGCATACCTGGTGCAAGGTTAATATTATTATCATTATTGTTGTTGTTGTTATTTTTAAGGGTTATTTTAGTAGTTTCTTTTAAATTAAATATTATATGTATTTTTTTAAAAATATCCTACATGTATATTAGGTTTAAAATAACACGCTTTTGCTTAAAATTGAATATCATTATCTTATGGTTATTGAAAAGCTTGATAATTCTAATAATAATAATTATTATTAGTAGTAGTAGTTGTAGTAAAAATATTCTTTAAATTAATAATAATTATTATTATCAGTTGTAGTAGTAGTAGTAATAGATATTTTTAAAATTAATAATAAAAATAATAATTATTATTAATAGTATTAGTAGTAATATTTATAGTTATTTTTAAAATTAATAATTATTATTATTATTATAATTTTTATTATTAGTCATCATAGTAGTAATATTTATAGTTATTTTTAAAATTAATTAATAATAATAACAGCAACAATAATAATAATTATTATTAAATTAATGTAGATCTATACAGTAACGTATTATTTAACGGATTATAGAAGATGTTTCAGATCCTAGTTTTTGACAGCATTGTCCTTTAGCTCATGACTGAATGCAAGACTCACTGTTTTTAGTGTGTTATTTATTTATTTATTTATTCTTTCTTTCTTTCTTTCTTTCTTTCTTTCTTTCCAGCCCAGCTTCACTTCCAGCTCGGTCACATCTGGTTCCTGCTCCAGTACCTCCGACTCCATCAGCGCTCCGTGGAACATGGGTGAGTAATTCCTAACGTCTCCTCATCCTGCTGATCTTTCAGCTCAGTCTGTGTATTTTGGCAGCGTACTTCATCTCTATCAGTTATCTGTGTGTGTGTGTGATCCATTGAGACACTCTTGGCATTTGTTATGTGTAATATGAAGTTCATTTGCATATCTATAAAGGCACATGTTCAGGAATAATGTTTCAGGGTATGGAAAATCTGTATAAACCTGTCAGGACTGGAACTGGGATCATTTTTTCCCCCTATTATTTCATTTTAACCCCAAATTCTAACACTGTTTATAATTCCTGGCTGGAAATCCCAGTCCTTGGTTTCAGTTTATGACTCTCACTGCTAAAAACAAAAGCAGCCTGAACTGTTATTGTTGGGTAAAAAGTTTGAAATGACTGTTTTGATGGATGTTAGGATGTTAGGATTATATCACAAGTTCAGTCATGTGTTTTACTCCTAATAGACTAGATTTAGTGTTTAATACAGTGGTTAAGCTGCTCTAACCGTCCTACTGATCCAGATAGAGAGCGAAAAAATGTAAACAGGGTTGAGATCAGTGTGTGAAATTTCAGCTTTTTGGAGACTGATGACGGAGATCTTCAAAGAGTTTAGTAAAAAAACATGGACACTATTATGGAAAGTAGCTTCCAGAAACAGGACATCCAGAAATTCTGTATAAGCAAACTCATATAAGAGACTTGAGACTATTACATCTGTCAGCTTGCGACAGCAAGGAATTAGTGTCTATAATGACCTCAGAAACTACACTGACCTTATAGTTTCCCATAAGCCCTTGGTTGCTGTTGTAGAAAGGACATTTTCACGCAGTAGGTCCAGTATCACCCAAATGAGGATGAGGCTTCCTTCTGAGCCTGGTTCCTCTCAAGGTTTCTTCCTCATATCATCACAGGGAGTTTTTTCCTCGCCACCGTCTCCACAGGCTTGCTCATTAGGGATAAAATAGTAACTTTATCCTTTTTTTTCCTTCTCTGTTTCTATACTTCTGTAAAGCTGCTTTGAGAAAATGTCCCTTGTTAAAAGCGCTATAGAATTGAATTGAATATAAAAGTGCTGAATGACTTTTCTTTGACTGATCTCCTCCAGCCGGACGTGACGCCGAACAAGCCCTACCGTGGGGCGAGTCGTCTCCAGACGAGGTTCGTTACGCTAACCAGGCCTACACGGATCCCCGGGAACGAGAGAAAGAGCAACACGACATGAACAAAAGGTCTTCATTCTGCTGATTATACAAATGTATTCCGTCTGTGAGGCTCTCAGGGTTCTGTCCCATCTGTTTGATTATGGTTTGGATTTTTATTTCATTTATTATGTACTCAGTTATTTATAGAAAGAAATTAGTTCCCAATCTGTGCATCTGTTATTTACACAGTCCTGCCATCAGCGCTGTGTGTGTGTGTGTGTGTGTGTGTGTGTGTGTGTGTGTATGTGTGTGTATGTGTGTGTGTGCGTTTTTCAGTGTATCTGCATAAAGACGATTAAGAGGCGGGGCTACGTACGAGTTTATGATGTCACAAATTAAGCTTCGAACCATGTCTGCTATGCGAATGACTAGAGGATGATGCAGAAACTTTTAGCTACAGATCCCGTACACTGGGAATGTTAGTGAAACCACGTGCTGAACTCGGGGTTGAGGAAACTCCTGTCAAATCCGGGTTGCTATGGTAACGCCATATTTTGACGTTAGGGAAAATGGTGCAGCTCAGGAGGACCTTGGGATTTCTAATTTGCATATTTATGAATATTCACTTCTTAATGAGGATAAAGATGCAAACCTGGTGCAAAGGTTTATTTTAGTAGTTTCTTTTAAGCTATATATTTTATAGAATGAGAGATGAGAGAAATAAAAGTATGGGGAAGAGGTGAGAGAAATGAAAGGATGAAGGAAAGATGAGGGAGATGAAAGGATGAGAGAAATGAAAGGGTGAATGGAGAGATGACAGAAATGAAAGGATGAGAGTGATAGATGACAGAAATGAAAGGACGATGGAGAGGTAATAGAAATAAAGAATGAGGGAGAGGTGAGAGGAATGAAAGGATGAGGGGGAGGTGAGAGAAATGAAAGGATGAGAGAGAGAGATGACAAATGAAAGGAGGATGGAGAGGTAATAGAAATAAAGAATGAGGGAGAGGTGAGAGAAATGAAAGGATGAGGGAGAGGTGAGAGAAATGATAGGATGAGGGAGCGGTGAGAGAAATGAAAGGATGAGAGAGAGAGAGATGACAAATGAAAGGAGGATGGAGAGGTGAGAGAAATGAAAGGATGAGGGAGAGGTGAGAGAAATGAAAGGATGAGAGAGAGAGATGACAAATGAAAGGAGGATGGAGAGGTGAGAGAAATGAAAGGAGGATGAACAGGTGAGAGAAATGAAAGAATGAGGGAGAGGTGAGAGAAATGATAGGACGATGGAGAGAAATTAAAGAAATGAAAGGATGAAGGAAAGATGAGAGAAATTAAAGGATGAGAGAGGTGAGAGAAATGAAAGAAGGATGGAGAGATGATATATATTTATATGTACATATAATATTCTACACATTTAAAAGGTTTAAAATAACATGTTCTTTTGAAAGGATGTTCAAAGTGTGTGTGTGTGTGTGTGTTCACCAGTTAAGAGACACTGATGTTAGTAGTGTGTGTGTGTGTGTGTGTGTGTGTGTGTGTTCACCAGTTAAGAGACACTGATGTTAGTAGTGTGTGTGTGTGTGTGTGTGTTCACCAGTTAAGAGACACTGATGTTAGTAGTGTGTGTGTGTGTGTGTGTGTGTGTGTGTGTTCACCAGTTAAGAGACACTGATGTTAGTAGTGTGTGTGTGTGTTCACCAGTTAAGAGACACTGATGTTAGTTGTGTGTGTGTGTGTGTGTGTTCACCAGTTAAGAGACACTGATGTTAGTAGTGTGTGTGTGTGTGTTCACCAGTTAAGAGACACTGATGTTAGTAGTGTGTGTGTGTGTGTGTGTTCACCAGTTAAGAGACACTGATGTTAGTAGTGTGTGTGTGTGTGTGTTCACCAGTTAAGAGACACTGATGTTAGTAGTGTGTGTGTGTGTGTTCACCAGTTAAGAGACACTGATGTTAGTAGTGTGTGTGTGTGTGTGTTCACCAGTTAAGAGACACTGATGTTAGTAGTGTGTGTGTGTGTGTGTGTGTGTGTGTGTTCACCAGTTAAGAGACACTGATGTTAGTAGTGTGTGTGTGTGTGTGTTCACCAGTTAAGAGACACTGATGTTAGTAGTGTGTGTGTGTGTGTGTGTGTTCACCAGTTAAGAGACACTGATGTTAGTAGTGTGTGTGTGTGTGTGTTCACCAGTTAAGAGACACTGATGTTAGTAGTGTGTGTGTGTGTGTGTTCACCAGTTAAGAGACACTGATGTTAGTAGTGTGTGTGTGTGTGTGTGTTCACCAGTTAAGAGACACTGATGTTAGTAGTGTGTGTGTGTGTGTTCACCAGTTAAGAGACACTGATGTTAGTAGTGTGTGTGTGTGTTCACCAGTTAAGAGACACTGATGTTAGTAGTGTGTGTGTGTTCACCAGTTAAGAGACACTGATGTTAGTAGTGTGTGTGTGTGTTCACCAGTTAAGAGACACTGATGTTAGTAGTGTGTGTGTGTGTGTGTGTGTGTGTGTGTGTGTGTTCACCAGTTAAGAGACACTGATGTTAGTAGTGTGTGTGTGTGTTCACCAGTTAAGAGACACTGATGTTAGTAGTGTGTGTGTGTGTGTGTGTGTGTTCACCAGTTAAGAGACACTGATGTTAGTAGTGTGTGTGTGTGTGTGTGTGTGTTCACCAGTTAAGAGACACTGATGTTAGTAGTGTGTGTGTGTGTTCACCAGTTAAGAGACACTGATGTTAGTAGTGTGTGTGTGTGTGTGTGTGTGTGTTCACCAGTTAAGAGACACTGATGTTAGTAGTGTGTGTGTGTGTGTGTGTTCACCAGTTAAGAGACACTGATGTTAGTAGTGTGTGTGTGTGTGTGTGTGTGTGTGTGTGTGTGTTCACCAGTTAAGAGACACTGATGTTAGTAGTGTGTGTGTGTGTGTGTGTTCACCAGTTAAGAGACACTGATGTTAGAAGTGTGTGTAGAAGTGTGTGTAGAAGTGTGTGTAGAAGTGTGTGTAGAAGTGTGTGTAGAAGTGTGTGTAGAAGTGTGTATAGAAGTGTGTATAGAAGTGTGTATAGAAGTGTGTATAGAAGTGTGTATAGAAGTGTGTGTAGTAGTGTGTGTGTGTGTGTGTGTGTGAGCTATGATGTAAGAGGAGACAGGAACAGTGTTTAAGATGTATAAATGCTGAGAGCTCACATCTTCCCTCCCGGGTTCTGGTTCCTTGTTGTTCAGATTATTAGACCCGGCGAACACCTTACAGTACGACGACTTCAAGAAGTGTTATGGGGAGATTCTGCACCGCTGGGGGCTGAAGGAGAAGAGGGCAGAAGTGCTGAAGTTTGTTTCCTGCCCCCCAGAACCACACAAGGGGATCGGTACAGTCATTTCCTCATAATGAAGTTTCAGTAAATAACAGCTAAGGAAAATCATTTTCTCTCCAATATCTCTCATCTCTCCATCATCCTTTCATTTCTCTCACTTCTCCATCATCCTTTCATTTCTCTCATCTCTCCATCATCCTTTCATTTCTCTCACTTCTCCATCATCCTTTCATTTCTCTCATCTCTCCATCATCCTTTCATTTCTCTCACTTCTCCATCATCCTTTCATTTCTCTCATCTCTCCATCATCCTTTCATTTCTCTCACTTCTCCATCATCCTTTCATTTCTCTCACTTCTCCATCATCCTTTCATTTCTCTCACTTCTCCATCATCCTTTCATTTCTCTCACTTCTCCATCATCCTTTCATTTCTCTCACTTCTCCATCATCCTTTCATTTCTCTCACCTCTCCATCATCCTTTCATTTCTCTCATCTCTCCCTCATCCTTTCATTTCTCTCATCTCTCCATCATCCTTTCATTTCTCTCACTTCTCCATCATCCTTTCATTTCTCTCACTTCTCCATCATCCTTTCATTTCTCTCACTTCTCCATCATCCTTTCATTTCTCTCACTTCTCCATCATCCTTTCATTTCTCTCACTTCTCCATCATCCTTTCATTTCTCTCATCTCTCCATCATCCTTTCATTTCTCTCATCTCTCCATCATCCTTTCATTTCTCTCACTTCTCCATCATCCTTTCATTTCTCTCACTTCTCCATCATCCTTTCATTTCTCTCACCTGTCCCTCATCCTTTCATTTCTCTCACCTCTCCATCATCCTTTCATTTCTCTCACCTCTCCATCATCCTTTCATTTCTCTCATCTCTCCCTCATCCTTTCATTTCTCTCACCTCTCCATCATCCTTTCATTTCTCTCACCTGTCCCTCATCCTTTCATTTCTCTCACCTCTCCATCATCCTTTCATTTCTCTCACCTGTCCCTCATCCTTTCATTTCTCTCACCTGTCCCTCATCCTTTCATTTCTCTCACCTCTCCATCATCCTTTCATTTCTCTCACCTCTCCATCATCCTTTCATTTCTCTCACCTGTCCCTCATCCTTTCATTTCTCTCACCTGTCCCTCATCCTTTCATTTCTCTCACCTCTCCATCATCCTTTCATTTCTCTCACTTCTCCATCATCCTTTCATTTCTCTCACCTGTCCCTCATCCTTTCATTTCTCTCACCTGTCCCTCATCCTTTCATTTCTCTCACCTCTCCATCATCCTTTCATTTCTCTCACCTCTCCATCATCCTTTCATTTCTCTCACCTGTCCCTCATCCTTTCATTTCTCTCACCTGTCCCTCATCCTTTCATTTCTCTCACCTGTCCCTCATCCTTTCATTTCTCTCACCTGTCCCTCATCCTTTCATTTCTCTCACCTCTCCATCATCCTTTCATTTCTCTCACTTCTCCATCATCCTTTCATTTCTCTCACCTGTCCCTCATCCTTTCATTTCTCTCACCTCTCCATCATCCTTTCATTTCTCTCACCTCTCCATCATCCTTTCATTTCTCTCACCTGTCCCTCATCCTTTCATTTCTCTCACCTCTCCATCATCCTTTCATTTCTCTCATCTCTCAATCATCCTTTCATTTCTCTCATCTCTACCTCATCCTTTCATTTCTCTCACCTCTCCATCATCCTTTCATTTCTCTCACCTGTCCCTCATCCTTTCATTTCTCTCACCTCTCCATCATCCTTTCATTTCTCTCACCTGTCCCTCATCCTTTCATTTCTCTCACCTGTCCCTCATACCTTCATTTCTCTCATCTCTCCCTCATCCTTTCATTTCTCTCACCTCTCCATCATCCTTTCATTTCTCTCACTTCTCCATCATCCTTTCATTTCTCTCACTTCTCCATCATCCTTTCATTTCTCTCAACTCTCTCCATCATCCTTTCATTTCTCTCAACTCTCTCCATCATCCTTTCATTTCTCTCAACTCTCTCAATCATCCTTTCATTTCTCTCATCTCTCCCTCATCCTTTCATTTCTCTCACCTCTCCATCATCCTTTCATTTCTCTCACCTGTCCCTCATCCTTTCATTTCTCTCACCTCTCCATCATCCTTTCATTTCTCTCACCTCTCCATCATCCTTTCATTTCTCTCACCTCTCCATCATCCTTTCATTTCTCTCATCTCTCCATCATCCTTTCATTTCTCTCATCTCTACCTCATCCTTTCATTTCTCTCACCTCTCCATCATCCTTTCATTTCTCTCACCTGTCCCTCATCCTTTCATTTCTCTCACCTCTCCATCATCCTTTCATTTCTCTCACCTGTCCCTCATCCTTTCATTTCTCTCACCTGTCCCTCATACCTTCATTTCTCTCATCTCTCCCTCATCCTTTCATTTCTCTCACCTCTCCATCATCCTTTCATTTCTCTCACTTCTCCATCATCCTTTCATTTCTCTCACTTCTCCATCATCCTTTCATTTCTCTCAACTCTCTCCATCATCCTTTCATTTCTCTCAACTCTCTCCATCATCCTTTCATTTCTCTCAACTCTCTCAATCATCCTTTCATTTCTCTCATCTCTCCCTCATCCTTTCATTTCTCTCACCTCTCCATCATCCTTTCATTTCTCTCACCTGTCCCTCATCCTTTCATTTCTCTCACCTCTCCATCATCCTTTCATTTCTCTCACCTGTCCCTCATCCTTTCATTTCTCTCACCTGTCCCTCATCCTTTCATTTCTCTCACCTCTCCATCATCCTTTCATTTCTCTCACCTCTCCATCATCCTTTCATTTCTCTCACTTCTCCATCATCCTTTCATTTCTCTCACCTCTCCATCATCCTTTCATTTCTCTCACCTCTCCATCATCCTTTCATTTCTCTCACTTCTCCATCATCCTTTCATTTCTCTCAACTCTCTCCATCATCCTTTCATTTCTCTCAACTCTCTCAATCATCCTTTCATTTCTCTCATCTCTCCCTCATCCTTTCATTTCTCTCATCTCTCCCTCATCCTTTCATTTCTCTCATCTCTCCCTCATCCTTTCATTTCTCTCATCTCTCCATCATCCTTTCATTTCTCTCATCTCTCCCTCATCCTTTCATTTCTCTCACCTCTCCATCATCCTTTCATTTCTCTCACCTGTCCCTCATCCTTTCATTTCTCTCACCTCTCCATCATCCTTTCATTTCTCTCACCTGTCCCTCATCCTTTCATTTCTCTCACCTGTCCCTCATACCTTCATTTCTCTCATCTCTCCATCATCCTTTCATTTCTCTCATCTCTCCATCATCCTTTCATTTCTCTCACCTCTCCATCATCCTTTCATTTCTCTCACCTGTCCCTCATCCTTTCATTTCTCTCACCTCTCCCTCATCCTTTCATTTCTCTCAACTGTCCCTCATCCTTTCATTTCTCTCACCTCTCCCTCATCCTTTCATTTCTCTCACCTCTCCATCATCCTTTCATTTCTCTCACCTCTCCCTCATCCTTTCATTTCTCTCACCTCTCCCTCATCCATACGCTCTCAAGCCTCAACCTTTAGACCCACATACGGTCTAATCTCTTCCCTCAGTGACGTATAGCTGCACTGCATTCTGGGACATTGAGTCCAGTGTTTGTGCCTCTAGATTTTTGCTAATACAGATACAGATTTCTGGAGATATTTAGCAAAAATCTAGAGGCACAAACACTGGACTCAAAGTCCCAGAATGCAGTGCAGCTATACGTCACTGAGGGAAGAGATTAGACCGTATGTGGGTCTAAAAGTTGAGTCTCAAGAGCTTACAGATGAGGGAGAGGTGAGAAGGATTAAAGTGCCGCTGCAGCATTTTCTTTAGGTAGAGATGAAAGGAGGGGTAATTCCTAAATGGCAGCAACATAGCATCATGGGTAATGTAGTGAACTGGCACAAAGTAGCTGATGAAAGACATTTGATGCAAAAAGAAGAGTCAGAAAACAGATTATTTCTATAGAGTGCTCTGGGTGATGGTGTGTGTTTTTACCGTGTTTGTGTGTTACAGAGTTCGGTGTGTACTGCTGCCACTGTCGGAGTCAAGCCCGAGGCACTCAGTGCGCCGTGTGCAAGCGCTTCACCTTCCAGTGCGCCATCTGCCACGTGGCCGTCCGCGGCTCGTCCAACTTCTGCCTGAGCTGCGGTCACGGAGGCCACACCAGCCACATGATGGAGTGGTTCCGCTCGCAGGAAGTCTGTCCTACAGGCTGCGGCTGTCACTGTCTCCTCCAGAGCACTTTCTGAAGCCCCTCCTACCCGGACGCCGCCGAGGTCTCAGGGTGCGTCTCGAAAACCTCTCGGTACTGCAACAGAGCCTGGACCGTTATTATTTTTTTAAACAGCACTGATACGGATGACAGATTTCCGCGCTGCTCTGAACAGAACCTTTCATGATCCGTATGCAAGAAAACTAAACCTAGCGTTTACACCAGCCTTATTATCAGTAATAATCGCTCCTGAGAAAGGAAGTGCCATGTCCCGCAATCCCGCTGCAGGGCTTTTATTTCTCTACGATCTGTGACCACGAGGGTGTAGGTGGACCGAACGTGCCGCTGAGCCGGCGCTGAAATGCGACGCGTCTGATGCCCTGGTCTTGTCTTTTCCTTTGAGAAGAGGAGAGTTAAGAAGCTGTGCTCTTGTATAAGGGAGTAGTGTTACAGGACGAAGCAGCAGCTGCAGAGTTTCTGCCCTGAATGAAGAAATAAATTGGTTTAAATAACTGCACCATATCCTGCAGAACAGTCAGTGTTTGTGTTCTCTCTCTCTCTCTCTCTCTCTCTCACTCTCTACCCTGTTTCTTTCTCTCTTCCCCTCTCCTTTCCTTTCCCTCTCTCTCATCCCCTTGTCTTCTTCTCTCTCCCTTTCTCTCTCTTCCCTCTTTATCTCTTCCCTTTCCTTTGTCTCTCTTGCACTCTCCTTCCCTCCCTCTCTCTTACTCTCTGTCCCCCCCTCTCTCTTTCTTTTTTTCCTCTCTTTCCCTCTCTCTTTCTCTCTATTCCTTCTCTCTTTCTTTCTGTCCCCCTCTCTCGTTCCCTCTCTTTTTCTCTCTCTCCTCTCTCTCCTTCCCTCTCTCTTCCTCTCTCTTTCTGTCTCTTCCCTCTCTCCTTCCCTCTCTCTTTCTTGCTATTTCCTCTCCCTTTCTCTCTGTCCCCCTCTCTCTCTTCCTCTCTCTATTTTTCTCTCTTTTCCTCACTCTTTCTTTCTTTCCCTCTCACTTAGACACTCCACTTCTCCCATCCCTCTCTCTCCCTCCCTCCCATCCCTCTCTCTCTCTCCCATCTCTCGCTCTCTCCCTCCCCCTTTCTCTACCCCCCCCACAGTAGTAAATCATGCGCATGTTCTCCTCAATGTCCACTCTCCACATCTCCTTCATGTCCACTGCTCTCAGGTCAGTGTGAAGGTTTTGGACAATCTCTTGTCAGAATGCTGAAAGTGTCTCAGACGAATTCTAAATAAATATTAATATCTGAGATGATTGTAACGATAGAGTGAATAAAAAACGAATACTAACCTACTCCATCGACCCACTGTCCAGTGGTGATGGACTTTATAGTCCTAAACATCTTCAGTATTTCCCTTCATCTTTTTATTCTTTGTCTAACTCAAGTACAGTTTCACGTTTTTGCAAACAGAATGCAAATGGAACGAGACCTCAATTATCATTTTAATAAAAAAGAAATAAAGTTGTTGTTTTTTTTTCTACAAGTTATGATTACTGAAGATTTTGAATGGCGTACAAAAATATGTCCAGTGGTGTCCAGTGTTCCTGAAATTATGATAGTGAGCAGAAATATCTCGAAAAACGTTTATAGAATTCATCTAGAATTGTAAAATTATTATAAATATATACATTTATATGTACAGTGTTGCTTGAAAGTTACAGAAGACTTTTGGTTGAATTCATACTTTTGCACAAGTCAAATTTTCAGTTTTTTTGAGATAAACTACTTTTGTTGAATAAATAATGACAGTATATTTTTTTTGTGTGTGTGTCCATCATTTGGAAAAATTTGCCTTTTTTAAACAATAACAATGACCATGTCTGGAGGCTTCACAAACCTTCAAGCAGCACTGTTTATATCTATATTTTATAGATATATAACATATCTGGCAACCGCCAAACCCAGACTCGTCCATGGGATTACCAGAGAGAGAAGTCTGATTGGTCACTCCACAGAACATGTCTTTGCTGCTCTAGAGTCCAGTGGCGGTGCTTTATACCACTGCATCTGACACTTTGCATTGCACTTGGTGATGCAGCTGCTCGGCCATGAAAACCCATTCCATGAAGCGCTCTACACACTGTTCTTGAGCTAATCTGAAGGCCACATGAAGTTTGGAGGTCTGTAAACTATTGACTCTGCTGAAGTTGGTGACTTCTGCACACTGTGTGCCTCAGCATGAGCTGACCCCGTCTCTGAGTTTCTGTTGTTCCCAGTTGCTTCCACTTTGTTATAATATCAATAATAGTTGACCGTGGAATATTTAGTAGTGAGGAAGGAGGATTTACTGCACAGGTGGCAACCTATCACAGTACCAGGCTTGAATTCACTGAGCTCCTGAGAGTGACCCATTCTTTCACAAATGATTGTTGAAGCAGTCTGCATGCCTAGGTGCTTGATTTTATACACCTGTGGCCATGGCAGTATACATATATATATATGGGACATGAAGATATCAGAGATTCATATTTTTTATTTATTATGAATATATTATATATAATATAATATTATGAATAAATTCAAAACAAATTCAAATTTAATTTGTCACATACACAATAGGTGAAATGTTTTTTTTTACAACAGTCCTATACTGGAAATAAAAACGTAAAACTAGAATAGAAAATACAGAAAATACCATTTAAATAAAAATGTAAAACTATAATAAAAATATATAATAAATATTTTAAATAAAATGTAAAACTATAATAAAAAATATAAGAAATACAATTTAAATAAAAATGTAAAGCTATAAGAAAAAATATAAGAAATATTTTAAATAAAATGTAAAACTATAATAAAAATATAAGAAATACAATTTAAATAAAATGTACAACGGGAATAAAAAATATAAAATATAACATTCAAATACAAATGTACCACTATAATAAAAATATAAGAAATGTTTTAAATAAAATGTAAAACTAGAATAGAAAATACACGAAATACAATTTAAATGAACGTAAAACTAGAATAAAATAAATAAATAAATACAATTTAAATAAAAATGTAAAACTAATATAAAATATAAGAAATACAATTTAAATAAAAATGAAAAACTAGAATATTAAAATATGGGAAATACACTAGAAGAAAAGAAGAATCTAAAATAAAAAGAATATCAGAATATAATATAAAATAGACATTAATTATACATTATATAAAAATAAATAAAATAAACAACAATAGAATTGAATAAAGAGAATATACTAATGGAGTATAAATATAGGTTTCACCTTTACAACTTACACCCACTTTTATATGTTCCATCTTGATGATTAACCCTTCCATTACCAGACGTGTTCATACTCAGGAGACTCAATTTAAGGAGGTTTTTAGAAGGAAAATAAGATCTCCAAATCATTTAAGACCGTTACTTTAATATAACTTGCTCATGTTCTATAAGCCAAGATATGTCTTTACAAACTTTCTACACAAAAGACAAAAATATGTTGTTTTTTTTAAACTAAAGATAGATTTCAGCAGCGTTAAGCATCAGAAACAAAATCCAAAAATACTGTACTATATATATATATATATATATTTTTTTTTTCACTTTATTAAACTAAAGATAGATTTCAGCTGCATCATGCATCAGTAATATCTAGTAACATGTCAAGAATATTGTTATATTTTTTAGATAAAAAAATTCTGTAAATTTGGTCATTCTAAATATTTTAGACCTGAATGTTAACAATTTGTCTTTTTTGGATTGGACACCATCTTGAATGGTGTTTTTCTGTTAAATTATTGTGTTCAATTATGGTATATATATAATTTAAGAAAATAATGATTTAGAAAATACATGTATTTTCTAAATTATTATTTTCTTAAATTATTGTGTTCAATTATGGTATATATATATATATATATATATATATATATATATATATATATATATATATATATATATATATATATACAAACAATCTCACACATTTTATATATATATACATAATTTTCAAAAAATATATATTAAATATAAATATATTTAAAAAATGTACATAAAAAATCCAAATACATACATACATATATATAAATATATATATAAATATATATATGTGTGTGTGTGTGTGTGTGTGTGTGTATGGATGTTTTTTTTTTTTTTACTTTTTTTTAATAATAATAATTTTTAAGATAAGAATTCATGAGAGCATGACATCAAATATGAAACCAAAATCTGTACCCAGGTGGTTTTACCCGGAAATCCACAAAACCAAAGCTGAACTTTAACACACACACATATTGCAGTTCTGTTCACCAAAAACTACGTGCATTATTTTTTTCTTTTCTTGAACATCCGAGGTGTTCATTTTGTACTAGAGAATAAACATCAGGTGTAAGTTTTATATTTAAAATAAATAAATTAATTAATAAAAAGAAATAAATAAAGATACAAGGTTATGGTAACTTGTCATGACCAGTATGTGGACATGAACTAGAAGAATTTCATATTTGATATATAATATGATAGGAGTATCTCATATTTGATATTGGAGCTGTCAAAATACATCATCTCTCTGACACAGACACACAACAACAACAAAGGAGAGACAAAAAAAATATACCTGTCTGGTTGAAGAAAGCTTGGCGAAGAGCATCGTTGCATCAGTAAAGCAACTTTCTAAAGAATCTCTGTCTTTTCCAATTGATTTCTCGAACATTAATTATTTATATTACAATATAACAGAATATGATGTAATGTAGCAGTCTCCTAGTTTTAATAATGGACAACAGACTGCAAAGAATGACAGGAAAAAGCCATTAAGGACGTGAGGACGATTGTAAATAAATAGCATTGTGTTGAAATGTTTAGTTTGATATATTCATTATATTTATATTTATATTCATCGTGTGAAGGAAATGACAAAATACAGAACGACGTGTGCTTGTGTTCATGTAATACTTTTAAAAATTAAAATCAATTCATAATTGGTAATAAATGAATAAATTAGATTAATTTGACAGAATAAAGTGGGAGCTCTACAGCGTCTCAATCAAACGCTGGAGAAGTTCACACAGGAGAAATACAGTAGCTGGTGGAAATGTTCCAAATCCCTGTCAACTCCCTGGATAGGTGCCCTAGATACGCGGTGAAAGCGATCGAACTGTTGTGCCCTATCTAGTGCCCTACGTGTGCGTTTGGAACGCGGCCTCGATCACCGGTCACTTTTTAAACTCGCGCAGCTGCGCCTTATAGCTGTTAGAGGAAGATGGCGGCGGGTAGCAGACGCGCTCGGTTTCTCCTGCTGTTCATCACGTCCCTGTGCTTCTGCGTGTTCGTGGCGCACGGGCTAAAACCCGGGGGTAATGCTAACCTCCATCCTCCTCCTCCTCCGGTGGTGGTGGTGCCCGTGAACCGGCAGCTGAAGCTCGGAGCGCCGAATTCGGTGAATATCGGAGGTGCAGCAGCGGCGGTCTCGCAGGCGAGGAGGGCGCTCAGCTGGAAGCTGGCAGAAGAGGAGGCCTGCCGAGACGACGTGAGCCGGCTGTGTCCGAAACACACCTGGACTAACAACCTGGCTGTGCTGGAATGCTTGCAGGACAAGAATGAGGTGAGGGCGAGCACCTGGGGCACTTTTCACCCCTCACTTAGCATGTTTACTGTGTGGAATTTTATACCCCAGTACTCCAGTGTCCACCATTAACTTGTCCAGAAAGACTGAATGACATTCTTTAATGGTAATGGTCCAGTAATGTGTTCAGAATTGTTTTTGCTGAATGTGTTTTTGGACTGGAAAGTTATACAGTATGTGGTCACCTAAAATCTGGGGGATGAAAATGGAATTAATGCCCATAGAAATATTTATAGAAAGTAATATCCATAGAAATCATATCCTTAGTTCTAATGTGGATAGAAATAATGTCCACAGAAATAACGTACAGACATAATATTTATGGATGATATATTGTTAGTTCTAATGCCCATAGAAATATTTATAGAAGTGATATCCATAGAAATCATATGCTTAGTTCTAATGTAGATAGAAATAATGTACAGGCATAATATCTATGGATGATATATTGTTAGTTCTAATGCCCATAGAAATATTTATAGAAGTGATATCCATAGAAATTATATCCTTAGTTCAAATGTGGATAGAAATAATGTCCACAGAAATAATATCTGTGAATGTAGTATTGTTAGTTATAATGTCCATAGAAATACTATCTGTAGAAATATCTATAGAAAAGATATCCATAGAAATTAGTTATGATGTAGATAGAAATAATGTCCATAGAAATCATGTATAGAAATCAAATCTATGGACATAATATTGTTAGTTATGATGTCTGTAGAAATAGTATGCATAGAAATAATATATAGAAATGATCTCTATAGACGTTATATCCTTAGTTATAATGTCCATAGAAATGTTATCCATAGAAATCATGTCCTTAGTTATAATGTAGATAGAAATAATTTCCATAGAAATAATGTATAGAAATGATATATATTGACATAATATTGTTAGTTATATTGTATATAGACATAATATCCATACACTCACCATAGAAGTGATATGCTTAGTTATGTCTTTAGAAATTATATCCATAGAAATAATATCTGTAGAAATATTTATAGAAATGATATCCATAGAAATCATATCCATAGTTATAATCTAGATAGAAATAATGTCCATAGAAATAATGAATAGAAATGATATCTATAGACATAATATTGTTAGTTATAATTTCTATAAAAAAACTCTGTAGAAATAATATTTATAGAAATGATCTCCATAGAAATCATATTCTTAGTTAAAATGGAGATAGAAATAATGTCCACAAAATAACGTGTAGAAATGATCTGTTGTCATAACACTGTTAGTTATAATGTCTATAGAAATACTATATAGAATTGATCTCCATGGACATTCTATACTTCATAATAATACATAGAAATGTTATCCCTAGAAATATCTTTAGTCATAAATTCTATAGAAATGCTCTCCATAGATCCTTCATATCCATAGTTATAATATCTATAGAAATCATATCCATAGAAATAATGTTCTTGGTTGTAATGTCTATAGAAATAATAGCCATAAAAATAACTTATAGAAATATCTGTAGAATAATCTATGGAAATGATATCATAGAAATCATATCCATAGTTATAATGTCTATAGAAATATGCATAAAAATAATATATAGAAATGATCTCTGTAGAAGTAATGTCCTTAGTCATAATTTCTATAGGAATAGTATCAGTAGCTATTAATATTTACAGAAATGATACCCATAGAAATAACATCCATAGTTATAATGTCTGTAGAAATAATATCGATAGAAATGATCTCCATCGGAATCATATCCTTCGTAGTA
The DNA here is from genome assembly GCF_019097595.1 of Hemibagrus wyckioides. Lineage (NCBI taxonomy): Eukaryota > Metazoa > Chordata > Actinopteri > Siluriformes > Bagridae > Hemibagrus > Hemibagrus wyckioides. The sequence continues at coordinate 4,047,465 of NC_080713.1, forward strand.
ATGCATATCCATAGAAATAATATTTGTAGAAATAATAACAGACTGAAGCTCATGCTGCTTCAGAGGAGGGCGCTATCTGCCCTCTTCCACATACATGGTCTCACAGAGGGCTGTGATGGGGCAAATGCTGGACTGGAAATCCCAAAATGCATTGCAGCTGTGTATGGCTAGTTAGTGATGATGATGATGGAAGTTCAGATGCTGGAGCTGAGTGTAGAGATGAAGAGGTGAGAGAGCTGGACAGACGGCAGGATTAAAGCGCCGCTGCATCGCTCTCTTTAGGTAGAGATTTAGGAGTGAGTGGTCATTCGTACACGCCCCGATCTCAGCACTCTCAGCTGAAACTCTACATTTTGAATCTTTTTCTTTCCTAGAAGATCTCATCCTGGTGTGCACTGGAGTCACTTTTCTTTTATTAAATGAAACCTGAAACTCTCTTGGACATGAAAATGTACTTTATGGCCCAGTTCCTGAACCTCTCCCTTCAATTTATAAAACACAAGCCATGCTTCAGTTCCCTTTATTTAAACCAGAGAATTAAAAACCCATTCCTTTTGTAAAATCTAAAACAAAACGGGCGAGTTCACTCGATCACGTTACCGCCGTGTCTTGTTTGCACTCGTCTCTGATTACACGCACATACGAGCAGGATCATCCTCCAGACCCGAGAAGTGCTTTTCTGTGTCTTTTACTGTTCTCCAGAAAGAGAGACGTGTTCCGGGTTCGCCATTTCAAACATTCATTTCTGTCTCTGATGTTAAGAGTCACCATGACACCATGAAAATGTACCATGAGAATGATTTTTCTTGTCTTTTAGTATAATAGTGTACTCGCATGAGTTAAAAAAGGGCAGCATGGTGGCTTAGCACTGTTAGTTCACCTCACCTCACTGAGGTTCACCTGTTCACCTCACAGCAAGAAGGTCCTGGTTTCGAATCCCAGGTTCGAACAGGCAGGGGCCTTTCTGTGTGCAGTTTGCATGTTGCATGTCCCTGTGTGGGTTTACTCCGGGTACTCCGGTTTCCTCCCACAGTCCAAAAACATGTACATTAGATTGATTGGTAATTCTAAATTGCCCATAGTGAGTGTGTGTGTGTGTGTGTGTGTGTGTGTGGTTGTCTGTCTATATGTGTGACCTTGTGATGGACTGGTGACCTGTCCAGGGTGTACCCCTGCCTTTCTCCCAATGTGTGCTGGGATAGGCTCCAGCAGATCCCCGTGACCCTAATTAGGAATAAAATGGGTGTAGAAAATGGATGGAAGGATGAGTTAAAAAAACAGTGTTCCTGATACAACTCATTTGCATGTGACGACGCCCACAAAACTCCTTAAAAGGTAAAGTGCACAGATGGCTAGGAGCACGAAATGAAAGAACAGGGTAAAGGCTGAAAGAGAGAAGTGGAAGATATTCTGACTCAATTAAAAAAATTAATAATAATAATAAGTAGAAGAAGAAGTGAGCGTTAAATCTTGTTGTTTATCTGTCAACATATCGATTCGTCCTCCATTTACAGGGCGCCATTTATTGTTGTCATAACTGAATGAATAGTTTTTTTTGGTTCAAATGGATTCTTTTATTTTTTTAATAGTCTATAATACTGACTGTGATCTAGTATAAACGCTGTAAAAAATAAACAATTTAAAACAAGAATATTCCAGGTATAAAATTTGCAAACTGTGTAACTGAGATGATTCGAATTCGATCCTGATTTGCATTAGTTAGTCGTTTTTATTGTATATTTACACACAGGAGCACTAGCAGGATACGAACGTTTTTCCGAATACAGGATTTTATACAGGAATACCATATTTCCGTGTGTAAACGGTCCTATAAACAATTCACAGATAACTTTCTTTGTTTCCAGCTTGGTAACTGAGGAAAACAGAAAATTGAGGAATTTTGCTACGAGGAATGGTGGAGCACTAAGATCCAAAAAAATCTTTCCTAATCAATAAAAAGTTGTTTGGTTTAAGTTTAGTGAGCAGCTCTGTGCTGTATGTCTGCATGTTTGATACCTGGTGTTTATGAGAATGTTAAGAATGTGCTAGTAACATCTTATAACATGTTTACGACAATAGAGGATTAAACATCTCAGCGTCTCCTTAGTAAAGACAAAAACAGACGAAGTTCTAAAGCTGAACTAAGAATGTCGAAATGTGCGGGTAGACGGTAAACGACGGCACGCCGTGACTCAGAGTGAAATCTGTACAACCCTTAACCGTGGCCCTGACCTAGTTCATGCCCTTCTCACAAACACTGAACTGAATTTCTGTATCTGTGCATAAAGCTAAGCAAAAAATAAAACAAGTTCTCCAGTATATCATGCTTCTGAAAAGCAGCTGGGATCTGTCTGTCAATCATCAAACACTGATGATTCGAGCAGGGAAGGAAACTCATGATGTTCTGATCATGACACCAGGATGTGTTTACATATTGACCAACACGGAAGATCCCATCCCTTTTCCCTTCCATACTTATTTACCAGCTAGTTAATAGAAACCTGCAGTTGATCCTATAAGGTCATGTCTATAGTTAGCTAGTGATTGTGGCTATTCCCAGTTTTTTGTCATTTTCTGATTACACTGACCAGGCAGAACATTATGACCATCTACCTAATATTGTATCGGTCCCCCTTTTTGCTGCCAAAACAGCCCTGACCCGTCCTGCACTGTGTATTCTGACACCTTTCTATCAGAACCAGCATTAACTTTTTCAGCAATTTGAGCAACAGTAGCTCGTCTGTTGGAACGGATCACACGGGCCAGCCTTCACTCCCCATATGCATCAATGAGCCTTGACCGCCCATGACCCTGTTGCCGGTTCACCTCTGTTCCTTCCTTGGACCACTTTTGATAGATACTGACCACTGCAGACCGGGAACACCCCACAAGAGCTGCAGTTTTGGAGATGCTCTGATCCAGTCATCTAGCCATCACAATTTGGCCCTTCGTCAAACTCAAATCCTTACGCTTGTCCATTTTTCCTGCTTCTAACACATCAGCTCTGAGGACAAAATGTTGACTTGCTGCCTAATATATCCCACCCACTAACAGGTGCCATGATGAGGAGATCATCAGTCTTATTCACTTCACCTCTCACTGCTCATAATGTTATGCCTGATTGGTGTATATGTAGTCACCTGACCTTCACAGCCATGTGCTTGTTTCCAGATTTAGTCCCACTTTGTGGTTATAATAAGCTTCACTCTTCTAGGAAGGATTTCCACTAGATCTCAGAGCGTGGCTGTGGTGGATGTGTGATCACTCGGCTACAAGAGAATTAGAGAGATCAGATTCTGATGCCGAGATGTTGAGGAGACTCCAGTTTCTGTTCAGTGGGGATGAGTCAAAGTCAGGGGTCTGTGCAGGACACTCAAGTTCTTCCACTCCAACCGGAACCTCCACATCTGTAGATATTCATGGAGCTCAGGTGCTTTGTTCACATCTGCATTGTGATATTAGAACAGGGTTTGATCTTCTTAGTTCCAGTGAAGGGGAAACTATAGCATACAAAGACAATTGTGCGGCAACATATGGGTATGATGGTTAGGGGTGCACAAACTTCCGGTCACGTTCATTAGGGGTTCACAGCATCGTCGCTTCTACAGGAATTCCTCTCCGAGTTGAAGGGAAGTGATGAACTGCACCAGTCCAATCGAGGATGTGTGGAGTGTTTTATTGATTTTCCTGCCTCGTGCCAAACACACTCTCCATTAACACACTGTAATTCCTCTCAGGATATGAAATATACGGGGGAAAAAAACACATTTTGTAGCTGTTAACTTTTCATAAGAAAAATGCTCATCGTGTCGCTGCTGCCGTACGAGACATGGAGCTCGGAGCTGACGAATGGAGTGTGTGTAACGCAGGCTTGTCGATACTTCATTTTCAAGCATTATAAACAAACGAGTCTGATGGAAAACGAATCTGTTGGAATTTTACTGGTTGAAGATCACATTTCAGCTGCTTTTTAGATGAACAAGCACTCAGAGCATCTCAGAGAGCAGGAATGGGTTTGGAAAAATAAACCTGGAACTTTTCTATGAATATATCACTCTTAGTAAACAGAAATCCTTCTGAAACACTACAAGTCCTGAGTGTCTACTTTCATATGAGCTTCATATTAACCTCCTCTGTGGAGTGAGACATGAACAAAGACACTCATCATTAACATGGACACAAGAAAAACAGAGGGAAACTCCATTTTCCGATGTCCTTTTACCTGGTGCTGGTGTGGAGAAAATGATGGACCATGCACATTTGGCCTTCAGAATCAGTGATGTCCGAGTATTTCACATGTCGTCTGGATGGTTTGTTAGTTCACAAGCTTTGTGTTAGGGTCTGTTTACTCAACAGTCACGGTTACTGGCATGGCCTGGACTTCATTATGTCTTCGCCATGTTTTCTGCACACTTCCTGTCTGTGTGGATTTGCTCTTACTCCAGTTTTCATCAGAAAATCGTCTCCAGGACACGGACACCCTGGTATACTGGACTTCCGGCTAGATACTGCTTGTCTTTTTAAAACTCGTGATGTAATTGTCATGGTTAACGATCGACCGGCGGAGCTGTGGAAGAAGTTAGATATTATGTGTTAGTTATTTGTTTTCTACTTCCCTGTGCTGATTCAAACAGTTCAGTAAAATTAACCAATAACGCAAATCTTCAGCCATAAAAGTTCTCTCTAATTAGCGTTTTTTTTCCTCAGCACACTGTACTCTCTACGCTAACAAATCCACAACATTCATAAGGTCTCATTATTTCCTGTACAGGGATCCAGGTTCCTCTGCATAAGGCACGATTCTCTTCTATGTAGCTTCATGAGGAACATTTCTCACTTCTCAGCCCCTTTAATAACAAGAACGGAGGGCAAGAAGCCTTCACATATCCCAGCTGAGGAAGTTAGGGCTAGAGTGCAGCAGCAGCTACACTGTATTGCCAAAAGTTTTGGGACACCCCTCCAAATCATTGAGTTCACAGGTTGGGCTCGGCCTCTTAGTTTCAGTGAAAGGAACTCTTAATGCTTCAGCTTCATACCAAGACATTTTGGACAATTTCATGCTTCGTGGGAACAGTTTGGGGATGACCCCTTCCTGTTTAAACATGACTGAACACCAGTGACCAAAGCAAGGTCCATAAAGACATGGATGAGTGAGTTTGGTGTGGAGGAACTTGACTGGCCTGCACAGAGTCCTGACCTCAACCCTATAGAACACCTTTGGGATGAATTAGAGCGGAGACTGCGACCCAGGCCTTCTCGTCCAACATCAGTGTCTGACCTTAAACACACTTATTCCCATAAACACACTCCTAAAATTGTGGAAAGCCTTCCTAGAAGAGTTGAAGCTGTTATAGCTGCAATGTCCGGGACAACTCCATATTACATTCATGTGCATGTAAAGGCAGACGTTCCAAAACTTTTGGCATATAGGAGCAGGGAGGGTTAAGGGCATGGCTCAATTGCCCAACAGTGGAGCTTAGTGGTGATGGGGCTTGAACCCTGACCTTTTAACCCATAGCCTTAACTACTTGAACCACGACTGCTCAGTTGTGCTCTCTGTGTATGTTCACTACAAGATATATGTAACACAACAGTGCTGTAGTGAGTAATATGTCTTTGAATGACCGTTTTGACGTAAATATAATAGTACCAGCACCTCACCAGAGCACAGATAGTTCTGGATTAGTAAACGGCCGAGACGTGCAGTCTGTCGACTCGTAGCCGTAAGCGGAAAGTTTCCTCTTAATGGGAACACTCCATGACGTTTAGTCGCAGTCTCAGCCGGCGGCTCCGGGTGGATCCCTTTCTCACTTCCCGTTAGTCATTTCACAGCTTCTTGTTAGAGCCTGCTTTTCATCTTCAGATAAATGATTCCTGCATTAAGGAGTTTTTTTTTTGTTCTCAAACGCTGGTCTCGTACAGATGTCTACTTGAAAAGCTTAAAAGAAACTCCTATCGAGTTTTTCAAAAAGCTTTCCTTTCTCCCGAGGGCTCTCTGTCGTTTATTCGTCTGGTCGCTGAATCTGAATCCGAGAAAAATGAAGGCTGTTGATTTGTTTGCTGTTTGATTTGATTTGTTTTCACACTGTATATATACACAGATCGGGCATAACATTATGGCCACCTGCTTAATATTCTATGGTCCCCCTATTGCTGCCAAGACAGCCCTGACCCGTCCTGCACTGTGTATTCTGACCCCTTTCTATCAGAACCAGCATTAACTTCAGCAATCTGAGCAACAGTAGCCCGTCTGTCGGATCGGATCACACAGGCCAGCCTTCGCTCCCTACGTCCATCAGTGAGCCTTGGCCATCCATTCACCTCTGTTCCTTCCTTGGACCACTTTTGATAGATACTGACCACTGCAGACCGGGAACACCCCACAACAGCTGCAGTTTTAGAGATGTTCTGACAAAATGTTGACTTGCTGCCTAATATATCCCACCCACTACCAGGTGCCATGATGAGGAGATCATCAGTCTTATTCACTTCACTTACATTTCTTTATCCTTGGGGTCAGTTCTATAGGGAAATGTCCTTCGCAAAGCAAAACACACAGCATGTTTGGGTCACTTCCTGTTGATGTTGTTCTTTCAGCTGCTCCCTGTTTGGGGTCATTTGGTCCGCATGTTTTGATTTAGCGCAGGTTTTACGCCGGATGCCCTTCCAGACGAAACTCTCCCATTTAATCCAGGCTAGGGATCGGCACTGAGAGTTAACTCTTCAGTGCCTGGGTTAGCTCCCTGGATCCTGCCACTGGACCACCAGGAGGCTGTTTGGGTCACGTCCTGTATTGGGGTCAATTGAGGGTCAAGAGAGTTGGAACAGAAGCTGGAGTCGTTCTATAAGCTAATCAACATATGAATCTGGAGTGACACACACATCCACGAAGCTCCGCCCCCTTCTCACATCCCGAACGATGCGCTCTCTTGGTCTGTCATGGTAAAAGGTTTATTATCAAATCTAACACTTTAACACATGAGAGAGTGTGGATGAGTGTGTGTGTGTGTGCGGATGAGTGTGTGTATGGGTGTGCACACGAGAGTGTGTGTGTGTGTGCATGAGAGTGTGGATGAGTGTGTGTGTGTGTGAGAATGTGTGTGTGTGTGTGCGGATGAGTGTGTGTATGGGTGTGCACACGAGTGTGTGTGTGTGATAATGTGTGTGTGTGCATGAGAGTGTGGATGAGAGAGTGTGTTTAAGTATGTGAGAATGTGTGTAAGAATTTGTGTGTGTGTGTGTGCACGAGAGTGTGTTTGAGTGTGTGAGAATGTGTGTAAGAATATGTTTTACATTTTACAATATGTGTGTGTGTGAGTGTGTGTGTGTGTGCATGAGGGTGTGTGTATGTGTGTGCACACGAGAGTGTGTGTGTGTGTGCATGAGAGTGTGGATGAGTGTGTGTGTGTGAGAGTGTGTGTGTGTGTGCGGATGAGTGTGTGTATGGGTGTGCACACAAGAGTGTGTGTGTGATAATGTGTGTGTGTGCATGAGAGTGTGGATGAGAGAGTGTGTTTAAGTATGTGAGAATGTGTGTAAGAATTTGTGTGTGTGTGTGTGTGTGCGCACGAGAGTGTGTTTGAGTGTGTGAGAATGTGTGTAAGAATATGTTTTACATTTTACAATATGTGTGTGTGTGAGAGTGTGTGTGTGTGCACACGAGAATGTGTTTGAGTGTGTGAGAATGTGTGTGTGCACGAGAGAGTGTGGATGTGTGCAAGAATATGTGTATGTGTTTGTGTGATAGTATGTGTGTGTGTGTATGTATGTGTGTGAGTCTTCTTGAAGGAGGTTAAAGAGAGCAGCGGTGTTCCTGAGCTCCTTGGGGATTTCTCAGTGTCAGTAAAGGACCTGAGCGCATGCTAATGATCTTCAGCATCGTTATTTCCCTTTTTATGACCGAGTCCGAGTCCGAGCGTCTCCCAAAGCCTCGTAAATGAGAGCAGTGTTTACTGTTGACTGGACTGCTGAGGTCATTCCGCTCACCTCGGTTTGGGTTTGGAGTGACCACTTGACAGGATTGTCCAGAGTTTTTTGCAGTCTCCTTAATTAATGTGAACTTTCTTGATTTGAAGGTTTTAGTGGAAATACAGGAGCAGAGTTTCTTCAGCATTACAAACTGAGCTGTGTGGGCATAATTGTGTGCATGAGAGAGTGTGTATGTGTATATGTGGGTATGTGTGTGTGAGAGTGTGTACGAGGGTGTGTGTGTGAGAATGTGTTTGTGTGCAAGAGTGTGTGTGTGAGAGAGGGAGTGTGTGCGAGAGTGTGTATGTGTGAGAGTATGTGTAATTGAGAGTGTGTGTGTTTGTGAGAATGTGTACAAGAGTGTGCGCAAGAGTGTGTGTGTGTGTGTGTGAGAATGTGTATGTGTGCAAGTGTGTATGTGAGAGAGAGAGTGTTCAAGTGTGTATGTGAGAGTGTGTGTGAGAGAGAGAGTGTGTGTGTGTGAAAATGTGTATGAGAGTGTATGTGTATTTGAGAATGTGTGTGTGTGAGTGTGTGCGTGTATATGTGATTTGTGCATGGGTGTAGGTGTATGTGTGTGTAGTTCCCTGTGATGGACCAAGCCTGTAGATTGGATCAATCTGATCATCTTCCACTTACCTCCTTCTAGACCCTTCTCTCCAGTCACACACCAGAGAACACCTGACCTCTTCCTCTGAGACCATCACACCTTCTCACACACACACACACACACACACACTACTTTCTACACTACCCTCAAATTCCTACTTAACTTGGGGTAGTCTTTTTCAGTGACATCAGTCAAGAAAGTGACATGAAAACCACCGTTAGCTTGTTGCTAATGAAATGCCGGACATGGAGGATCCCACTATCGTTCTGTTCCTCGGCGTCTCTCTCCGTGAGTCCGACTTTAATTAGCGCCGTAATTACTTTGCGCGTGCGGTAGCAGCAGCAGCAGCTGTGGCCTTCTGAAGAGCTAAATGCTGGCTATAAATCCCCCCCCCGAGAGAACGGGTGGCCTAGTCACAGCTGCACACACCCACCTGCCCACCCGCCGCACACGCTCTCTTTCATTAGCATTTGGAGCAGTATGCGCCGTCCAGCGCTCCCCGTAAAACAGAGACGGCTAGCGTGACCGATTAGAGGAATCAGTCGAGAGTTGAGGCCGATCCTGATGGGAGAAGGAAGACCTGGGATTGGCTGAATTGTTTGGAACAGAGAAGGTTGGGCTTGGCAGAGTGGCCCCGCCCCCTTTTACATTAACATAAGCAAAGCTGTGACTGTCGAGTGAAGGCTCCAACATTCCACACTGTCTTTTTTTTGTTTTGGATTAAATAAGAGAATCATCCAGGGTCTTGAAGTGCACTTCTTTGTTTTCTTCTTCTTCTTCTTCTTCTTCGTTTTCTTCTTCTTTCTTCTTCTTCTTCATTCTTTTTCATCATCTTCTTCCTCTTCTTCTTCATCATCATCTTTTTTTTCTTCTTTCTTCTTCTTTTTCATTATCATCATCATCATCTTTTTCTTCTTCTTTCTTCATCATCATCTTCTTTTTTTCCTCTTCTCCTTCCTCTTCTTCTTCATCTTCTTCTTTTTCTTTTTCCTTCTTCTTCTTCTTGGATTATTTAATGTGAACACTATTCATATTCATACTATTTATACTATACCTAGTGTGCAGAAGTATGCGATTTGGGACGCACCTTAAGACTCTGGGGTAAACTTCTCAACTACGACTTCCTCTGAGTGCAGGAAGTGACATCAGATCAACACGGCTGCTTACAGCGTCATGCAAATGAGTTCCAGTGTATATACGAGCACGTGTTTCATATTAATCCACATAGAGTTCGTCACTCATCCCAGCTGACATCCAGTCATCCATGGGGGTTTTGTTTGTTTGTTTGTTTTCTCCCCTCCCCTATTTGTATGCATCCTGATTTGTCCTCTGATAATAATACTTTTCATATCAATGGAATATTACAGAGCAACACTGACCAAACTCACATACTGTACTGATGAAGTAGTCTTGCGTCGCCGGAGCTTCAGACTGACTCTATCGACCAAGGAACCACCCAAGGAGGCATCTGACTGACATATAAAGCAACCAGTCACAGTTCAGCATCATGTTTAGGGGCGTGAACATGTAAAGTCCCTATAAAAACAGAGAACGTCTAGCTGATCCTCAGGTGTAAACACGACGGCTTCCATCAGGGAGGTAGAGCATCATGACAGCTTTGAAAAGGTTGAAAATAGACACACACACACACACATATCCCGGAATTCTTGTAGAATCCAACCAATCAGATGACGACTTCGAAATTCCTGAAATGTTTCCGATTTTGTGTTCCACACGCATCAGAGGTTCAGCCAGCGGTCCGTGGGCGTGACGTCCGAGACCAAGACTACTAATTAAGAGACTTTTCATATAAAAACAAAATGGAGGCTGTGTGGTGTGTTCCCAGATTCTCGTACACTAACAGGAGCAGATTTCCTTATAATCCCGCTCCAGCGGGAACAGCCGCTCTCTCCGACGCAGAGCCTCAATTCCTCGTTTTATCTATTCACTTGAAATCATCTGTTGAGCGTCTGAACCACCTCCAGTCCGTCTCCCCGTACGCCAGCTGTTCCCGCCCACCTGCGGTCTCCTCTAATGAACCCTCTCGCTCACATTTCTGCTCCGGAACATAAACAAATAAGTCATTTCAACACTTTAATGAACACGAGAAGTCTACCTTTTTCTTTATCCAGCAGGGTATTCACCAGCCAGAAAAAGCCAGAGACTCGTATTCGCCTTGCCTTGCCTCGCCTCGCGAAAAAGCCAATTAACTTTAATGAGGAAGGATGTGGGCTTGCATGAAGAAAAAAAGAAAACATGCTTTTGGCAGCAATTAATTTGTGTTCATAGAGAGTTCGTTTAGGAGACGCTTACAGGAATCTGCCAGGGCTTGGGAAGGTGAGCTGAGAGAATGCTAATGCTAGTGAGTAGAGTGATGCTAATGATGGAGTAGTGATCATGTCAAATCTTTCTTTCTTTCTTTCTTTCTTTCTTTCTTTCTTTCTTTCTTTCTTTCTTTCTTTCTCTCTCTCTCTCTCTCTCTCTCTCTCTCTCCTATATCACTCTCTCTCGTTCTCTCTCTCTTTCTCTCTCTCTCTCCTATATCACTCTCTCTCGTTCTCTCTCTTCCATTCCCCCCAAGTCTTTCTTTCTTTCTTTCTCTCTCTCTCTCTCTCTCTCTCTCTCTCTCTCCTATATCACTCTCTCTCGTTCTCTCTCTTCCATTCCCCCCAAGTCTTTCTTTCTTTCTTTCTTTCTTTCTTTCTCTCTCTCCTCTCTTTTATATCACTCTCTCTCTTCCATTCCCCCCCAAGTCAGTCTTTCTTTCTTTCTTTCTTTCTTTCTTTCTTTCTTTCTTTCTTTCTTTCTTTCTTTCTTTCTTTCTCTCTCCCCCTCTCCCCTTCTTTCTTTCTTTCTTTCTTTCTTTCTTTCTTTTCTTTCTTTCTTTCTTTCTTTTCTTCTTTCTTTCTTTCTTTCTTTCTTTCTTTCTCCCCTCTCCTTTCTTTTCTTTTCTCTTTCTTTCTTTCTTTCTCCCCTCTCTTTCTTTCTTTCTTTCTTTCTCCCCTCTCCTTTCTTCTTTCTTTCTTTCTCCTCTCCCTTTCTTTTCTTTCTCTTTCTCTCTCTTTCTTTCTCTTTCTTTCTCCTCTCTCCTTTCTCTTTCTTTCTTTCTTTCTTTCTTTCTCCCCTCTCCTCTTTCTTTCTCTTTCTTCTTTCTTTCTCTCCCCTCTCCTTTCTTTCTTTCTCTTCTCTCTCTTCTCTTTCTTTTCTTTCTTTCTTTTCTTTCTTTCTTTCTTTCTCTTTCTTTCTCTTTCTTTCTCTCTTTCTCTCTCTCTCTTCTCTCTCTCTCTCTCTCTCTTCCATTCCCAAGTCTTTCTTTTCTTTCTTCTTTCTTTCTTTCTTTCTTTCTCTTCTTCTTTCTTTCTTTCTCTTCTTTCTCTCTCTCTCCCTCCTCTCCTTTCTTTCTTTCTCTTCTTTCTTTCTCCTCTCTCCCTTTCTTTCTTTCTCCTCTCCCTTTCTTTCTTTCTCTTCTTTCTTTCTCCCTCTCCCTTTCTTTTTCTTTCTTTCTCTCTCCCCTCCTTTCTTTCTTTCTTTCTTTCTTTCTTTTCCCCTCTCCCTTTCTTTCTTTCTCCCTCTCCTTTCTTTCTTTCTTTCTTTCTTTCTTTCTTTCCCCCCCTCTCCTTTCTTTTTCTTTCTTTCTTTCTTTCTTTCTTTCTTTTCTTTCTTTCTCTCCCCTCTCCCTTTCTTTTCTTTCTTTCTTTCTCTCTTTCTTTCTTTCTTTCTTTCTCCCCTGCTCCCTTTCTTTTTTTCTTTCTTTCTTTCTTTCTTTCTTTCGCCCCCCTCTTTCTTTCTTTCTTTCTTTCTTTCTTTCTTTCTTTCTTTCTTTCTTTCTTTCTTTCTTTCTTTCTTTCTTTCTCCCCCTCTCCCTTTCTTTCTTTCTTTCTTTCTTTCTTTCTTTCTTTCTCCCCCTCTCCCTTTCTTTCTTTCTTTCTTTCTTTCTTTCTTTCTTTCTTTCTCCCCCTCTCCCTTTCTTTCTTTCTTTCTTTCTTTCTCCCCCTCTCCCTTTCTTTCTTTCTTTCTTTGTCCCCCTCTCCCTTTCTTTCTTTCTCGCCCTCTCCCTTTCTTTCTTTCTCGCCCCTCCCTTTCTTTCTTTCTTTTGCCCCCCTCTCCCTTTCTCCCTTTCTTTCTTTCTTTCGCCCCCCTCTCCCTTTCTCCCTTTCTTTCTTTCTTTCGCCCCCCTCTCCCTTTCTCTCTCTCTCTCTCTCTCTCTCTTATATTGTTTTCTCTCTCTCTCTCTCTCTCTCTCTCTCTCTCTCTCTCTCTCTCTCTCTCTCTCTCTTATATTGTTTTCTCTCTCTCTCTCTCTCTCTCTCTCTCTCTCTTATTGTTTTCTCTCTCTCTCTCTCTCTCCTATGTTGTTTTCTCTCTCTCCTATCATTCTCCCTCACTCTCCCCTTACTCTCTCTCTCTCTTTCTCTCTCTCTCTCTCTCCTATGTTGTTTTCTCTCTCTCCTATCATTCTCCCTCGCTCTCCCCTTACTCTCTCTTTCTCTCCTATCACTCTCTCTCTCTTATATTGTTTTCTCTCTCTCCTATCATTCTCCCTCGGTCTCCCCTTACACACACTCTCTCTCTTTCTCTTGTTCTGTCTCTCCCATTCCCCCCCCCTCTAAGTCTTTCTTTCTTTTTCTTTCTTTCATCGAAAAATTTACTAGAGAAATAAGGAAGCATGAGAGATTTTATTTTTATTGTAACGGCTCCACACACTTGTATCTGATGTTGTACAAACATTTACATTTAGTTCCACAGTTATTTTGTTATTCGTCTGATTTCCTTCTGTCCTGCTGTAGAGGTCAAAAAATTAATGAGTGAATAAATGACACCAGACAGAAAACGTTCACTAAAAGGGGGAAAGGATGCAGGACGTGGCAGACGTGCGCTCTTACTGTCACGCCACACCCACTTTATCTGACTAAACCTTGACCTGTGAGTTTACGAGTCTTGGGAGTGAAAAGAAAAGAAAAACATTAGACTGGAGTCTCTTTATACTGTATATTGGAGGCTCTGATTTATTTATTTGAACGGACTTTGCTGATTGTTGCGTGAGAAAAAACAAAATTTCCATCTTATCCACGGACGTGTTTATTTCTTGTTAGTCATGCTGTTATTTTTGAGATCCTTAAAAAAACAATACAACCAAAGTCAAAAATTATTTTTAAAAAAATTTATAAATAATTTTTTTCTACTTCTCAGGAGGTTTTTCCTCACTAATCTTTGCTCATTAAGGATAAATATTAATTTAATTGTAATTTTTTATTTATTATTTTTTTATTTTATATTTTTGTCATTTTTATTTTACATTTTGATATTTCTCTAAAGCTCCTCATAGACAATATCCATTAATAAAAGCTCTATAGAAATAAAATGTATTTGAATATGCAAAAAAATAATAATTGCTGTGTTTTTCAATGAAATTTTTTATATTAATTGAATAGCAGCAGTGTCCTTGTGGAGCTGAGGCTGTAATTAAAGGCAGGCAGGACACGGAGCAGTCGCACCGTGGGGATTTCTCAGAAAGACCTGTCACAGAACGAGAGGCTTTTGTCTGTGCTAATTAGCTTTGCGATCAGTTCAATGTGTCACACACGTCTTTTTTTTTTTTTCTTCCTCACCTCTCTCTATAATTCCTGTAACACTCAGATTTAACAAACTTCCTTTAATTGTTATTACTGAACACCTTCTGTGTTTCCTACTTTTAATGTAGTATCAAGAGTACACTTCTGAGAGTCACGAGCTTCCTTTATTCCCTGATTGAGCTGCAACATCCACATCTGGAGTGATTGACAGCTGCAACTCTATAATATTACAGTAAATAACACATCCTGGAAGCCCCACCCCCTTTCTCACTTGTTCTAAGGAATTATAATATGATCAGTAAAGTGCATCTATCTATCTATCTATCTATCTATCTATCTATCTATCTATCTATCTATCTATCTATCTATCTAAATAACACATCCTGGAAGCCCCACCCTCTTTCTCCCTTTCTAACATTTGCAAATTATAGTTTGTTTGGTTTTATCAGTCGAACCGATTTCTTTCTTAATCCAACTTTTTCTAAGAAATTAGGAAGTGATCAATAATATCTATCTATCTATCTATCTATCTATCTATCTATCTATCTATCTATCTATCTATCTATCTATCTATCTATGTGCTTACAAATTGGCAGTAGTGTTACATTAAAAAACCAACGACAACAAAAAATACAGGTTAAGCAATTTGTATAACATCTACACAAACTGATTCATTTTGTTTTTATATTTCCATTTTGTTTATTGCTGAAAAATAAAAATAGTTTGAATATTAAGTACAAAATTTAATATCAAATCTTAATATAAATTAAAAAAAAAACAATTATTTTATCTATTTCAATGCAACATCAATCGTAATTTTATCATGATATCGATATCGCATCGTCACATTGCCCAGCTCTAATGGATAAACTCCATACATAAATAATCCATAAATGAGTTTAATTGCTATTTAGTCGAGTGTCTCAGCTGTAGACACTTGTTTAGTCACCATCCTGCAATTTCCTTCTATTTCTTAAAGTAAATAAGACCAAAAATACACAGCTTGTCTCCTCCCAGAGAAAGTCCAGACGACTTAAGGACCGTCACAGAACTCTGACACTGGAGACTCCTTCCATAAACGTTTATATATAAATATTCATATAAATCTCTTTGAATAAAGTTTCAGCATCCAACATGCTGTGGATGAGCTGTTGCTATGGAAACGGTGGCCTATTAGAGCGAGCTGGTCAACATAAACGCGTGCACGGAGAATTCTGCAGGAATATTTATCTTGTGAAGCTGAAAGAGAGGGAATCGTCTTCGTTTTAGCAGACCGTGTAGACGTTTTTCACGTCTCTGAGTTATCGTAATGATGGAGGATGGACGATGTGTCCTTAAAACTGCGGAGTTATTTCCGGCAGTGGCCCTGGCTAAAGCTCTACATCCGAGTTGTCAGCTGTCCTTAGTTAAGCTGCAGGGAACATCGATATAAAGTGTCGCGTGACCTCTCAGTCGATGTTTGTAGGTCCACTATATTTACATCCCGGTGTTCGATTTCCAGAGAAGCTGTCGGTCGGTAGCAGGACGCCGTTTGTTTACCTGCAGGGAGGATCGATTTCCTGCTGGAAATGTTCGGTGGAGATGAACAGATTAGTCGTACGTCGTCCTGGCTTTGTGTCCGGATAAACGACTGGACTTCAGTAAATCAGGTAATCCATCCTCAGGAGCGTATATGAAATATCCGAACGGTAACGAGGTCAGCGGTCAGCGTGAATATCTTCCTGAGATCCCATCACTCTGCTTGACAAGACCGGATGTTCGGTTGGAATTTGGTATCCGTGTGCGAATGATCGGTTTTCCACAGCGCTATGTGGAAGCAGATGGTTGATTTGGGTGTGGCTCCGGAGCTCAGATGGCTTCTGGATATTGGCAGCATTTCTAAACTCTATTTAGGTTTAGAAGGGTGTGTTGGGTATCTCCACTGCTGGCATGACTCCCTCCTTCGCTCTCCTGAGTGTCCTTCATGGAGCCAGTCCATTTGCTTTGCTTCGGTTGAATGCTAATAGCTGTTTTGTCGTTCGAAGCCTTTATACGCAACGGAGTACAGTGGAATCCTTCTCTTCGCATGTGTCGGTGTGTAAAGGATGGGGTTATCTGCTGATTAATACCCCAGAGCCTTACAACAACTTGGGGCAGTGGTGGCTCAAGTGGTTGAGGCTCTAGGTTGTTTATTGGAGGATCGTGGTTCAAGGCCCAGCATCACCAAGCTCCACTCTAGGGGCAATTGAGCAGACCCTGTCTGCTCCAGGAGGGCTGTATCATAGCTGCCCCAGCACTCTGAACCCAACTTCCTCAACTGGGATATGCGAAGAAAAGAATTCCACTGTGCTGTAATGTATGTGTGATGATAATAAAGGCTTCCTCAGTTCTTAAGGCTGTAACAATACAACATATCAATATCAGGCTCTTGTTAGCATTTAAACTGAATCAGATCCACACATAATGAGGCTGGAGGGTTTTAAATACACTTCTCTCAAGCACACTGGCCAAAAATGCTTGATTAGTGATGTTTCTATTCTCAAAGTAAATGTTGATGTCAAACTCATTCCTGCTGTCGGAGATGCTCCGAGTGCTTGTTCATTTAAAAAGGATCTGAAATGTGATCTTCAACCAGTAAAATTCTGTGTAAGGTTATCCAACCGAGGGAAAAACACACGTCTAAAACACACTGAAAGCCAACAGACCCATTTTATAGTGGACAGAAAGCCATTCAAAATGTCCTATAAGCCGACAGGACGTGACAGCGTGCCGGTAACAAGGGTTAGAGAAGGTATATGGTATAAGCATGAACCTTTCTAGGTGTACAAGATAGTAGAGTGTACCTTTTTTGTAAGCATTTCAGTCTGAAATCATGCACCACTTCAACAAATAAGAAATATTATTAAATGAAAAAACCTTTCTAAAGTCTGTAAATGTAGATCGGAAGTGCATCCGAGTCACTTTCCTGTTCCCTCCGGTGAACTTTTATAATAACCAACAGCACTCCAGAGAGTCAACATCAGACATGATTAAATCCCAATCTTGGCATGGTGCAGATGACAGCTCAATGACAGGCAGGAAATGCTAAATTTTACTCACATTTACATTTTTCATACATCACTTTCTGCTGCTGTGGAGAATCTCACATGGACCTAAAAACTGTGGCTCATCCGGATGCTGTATACACCGATCATTCTGAGCTCTGAGAGGTGAAGTGAATAAGACTGATGATCTCCTCATCATGGCATCTGTTAGTGGGAAGGAAGCAACTGGACATTTTGTCCTCAAAGTTGATGTGTTAGAAGCAGGAAAAATGGACAAGCGTAAGGATTTGAGCAATTTTGACGAAGGGCTAAATTGTGATGGCTAGACCACTGGATCAGAGCATCTCCAAAACTGCAGCTCTTGTGGGGTGTTCCCGGTCTGCAGTGGTCAGTATCCTTTAACTTGCAGGACTTAAAGGATCTGCTGTTAATGTCTTGGGGCCAGATACCACAGCACACCTTCAGGGATCTAGTGGAGTCCATGCCTCGACGGGTCAGGGCTGTTTTTGCAGCAAAAGCGGGACCAACACAATATTAGGCAGGTGGTCATAATGTTATGCCCGATCATAAAGATAGTCCTGTGCTCATCCTATAGTCACAGTATGCTCACACTAAACAATTCAAACACTTTTAATGACTTTCAGGGTCACCCAGAAAATGACGGGTTTGAGGTCTTTCTTATTTTGCTTCAGGTTTGCTCATTAGAGCTCGATCGTCCAGACTTCTGTACAGCTCCTTTGTGGAAATTTTATACAAATAACTATACAAGTAAAATCGAGTGAAATGTATTGATTTCTAATTCATAGCTAGTCATAAAGTTATCATTTTCAGCTCTCTCGTGTGTGTTTCTAACCCTCTACATTGTGCTTGTGTTTGTTGCCGAAAATCACCGGCCTTCCAGCCTCCCTTATATAACCGTCCTCTCCTTTTCCAGCTTGTATTTAGGAGTTTAATCTGGTGCATGTTGAAGTCACTTTGGATCGAAGCATCTGCCAAATTCAAGCGGGTGTCTTTTTTGGCCCTGCTTCTGTCAAGCTGTTGAGATGTGGCACCATCTGAACTCCTTATTTTTATTTTTTGTTTTTTCTCTGACAGGAAACGGAGATCGCATCCGACTGCAACCATGTAAGTCCGTATAATAACTCCTTTATTTCCTTAAGTCATTTTAATGCACTCGTGAGGTTGCCAGATTTCTTTTTATGACGCAACATCAAAGCAAGAGCCTTTTATATGATAATAAAAAGAAATAGAAACTAATACTGTGATACATGAAGGATCGTGAAGCGCCTAAAGTGGAGCTTGATCCAGAACACACATTTTTGTGAGATGAGCAACGCAGAGACGTAACTGAGACACACCTCGAGAAGTTTGTCTGGAAAGAAAACTCCACCTCGCACATGTAACTCTTTAAATATCGCTTATATCTGACGTCATGTTGGAGGTCCGAATGCATGCGTGTGTAAAAACAACTGCTCCTGATATCATTTTATAATCATGTGATTTAACCCCCCCCCCCCCCCCCCACAGTTGCTGTGGAACTATAAACTAAACCTGACCACT